>NW_016161270.1:0-6988 GCF_001687245.7 Rhagoletis zephyria
ATAGATAGTAAGTACTTGGATTCAAATTAAACGTTTTTTCTCACTCACCCTGTATCGAATACCACCAAAATTTTCAGTGACTTCCGCTCAAAATTCGAAACCAGGCAACTAAAACTCATTTGAAGCAAAATCTTGGCAGCAATTCAATTAGCGGCGCTGGCATTTATCTTATTTACACTACAGGTGCATACATAAACAAACAACCGGGGCACAATATAGAGCATAGGCCCGTAACTCACTTATGTACATAGGCCACGAAGGCAACGCAGTCTGCAAATAACCGCAGCAGGTAGCATACGCCAAGGTGCACTTTGAGTGTAAATGATATGTTACCGTAAATACTTATGTATGTATGTATATTCGGTTAGGCTAACATACGTATGTAGGTATATTTGTATGTGCGTACGCATTGCTTACAAGAACACAATATGCATGCGGCACACTTTACTCATACATACATAATACACAAATGCAAACACTCATACATACGAATGTGTGTGTAAATTTCAAATGCGAATTTCCTCTGCATAAGCTTTAGCTGTAGCTTCGTTGGCAGTGTGTGTGTGTGTTGCAAAGTTTGTGCAACNCACATACGTAGGTATATTTGTATGTGCGTACGCATTGCTTACAAGAACACAATATGCATGCGGCACACTTTACTCATACATACATAATACACAAATGCAAACACTCATACATACGAATGTGTGTGTAAATTTCAAATGCGAATTTCCTCTGCATAAGCTTTAGCTGTAGCTTCGTTGGCAGTGTGTGTGTGTGTTGCAAAGTTTGTGCAACATTGTAACCTATGCGCTGACGCAACCAATTACGGTTGCACATTTGAGCTTCGGTACTTCGGTACTATCGTGTGCTAAGAAGTCAACGAGATGGGAATGTCTTTTATACCAGAAGGAAAATATGATTCCGTTTTTTTGCTTGTCACTTCGAGGATTAAGGAAAAATACGAGTATTTTGAATTTATTGAAATAAGAAATAGATATACAAAAGTTTTAGCAGGTTGAATTCCCAAGGTAGTATTTTCGACTGAATTTACATCTTTTTTTTTCGTTGTGCAATCTGTAGTGGAATTCTTTGAAAAACCAAAACCACCCGAAAAGTGTTACTCCCATAATTTCACCACGCCACGAACATCGGCCGCTATTTAGTCGGTTTTTTTCTAAATGCTTAAGAAATGAACTCGAGCCCCGAGTCGACGACGACAGCATGGATGTCTCACTGCCGCACTCTGACGAGGTAAGAAAAGCAATCAAGCGGCTGAAAACAACAAAATTGCTGGAGTTCCCGGCTGGTCAGCTGAGCTATCGTCGATTGATTAAAAAATACCAATGGATTACGCCAAAAAGATTAGTTTCAGTTTAGTAAATCATAGAAATCGTCTTTTTTTTAATTATAAATTTAAAAAATAGTCATTATAAACATTTTATGATATTTTAAATAAAAAACTTGCGGAGCATGGAAAAAAGTGCAATTGATTACGCGAAAGTCTTTAATGGCGGCGTAGTTATTCTTAATGAGATTTTTTTTTTGTTATCTACAACCTAGTATTTTTGCTTTTTGAGTAGTACAATTGAATTGACGTAGTCAATATTCTTGGCGTCCGTCCCGGAAAAGTTATTAGCTTTTAATTAATCTAAATAACAATCCGGTCCCGTCCCTCTGGATGGTACATTTTTTATATGTTATTCAGAAATCCTTCTGAATCGATTAGATTTTTTTAGACTGTTAGATTTTTTTGGCTACCCGATTTTTCAACGTATTTGTATGTCAAAATTTCTCTTTTTAATAAAGAGTGAGCCATTAGAATTGGTGCATGTCTCAGCAACCTCTCCTTTAAAAAAAAAAAAAGTTTATGCGGAAGAAAATTGAATGCAAATTACGATCATTTTATTCCAATATTGATATTGAGCTCTGTACCGCGATTTGTTTGTTAGGAAAAATGGAATCAGTAGTAAAGTTTAAGCGGTAGAAGTTATAGCTGCTATTTCGGAAATCACCACAACTCCTCATCAGACATCTTTTGCAAGACTTCAGCAGGGATCGAACCCGCATCAAACACCAAATCATGGAAAAAAGCTTAATAACACTATTGGAATGAACATTAATACGCCACAATAAAATTTACGATAATTTTATTTTGATTACAAAAACTAATTTTGAAGCGTTAAGTTTTTGACTTTTTTCTTAATAGCTTCGATTAGAGGACTAACGATAAGCCTCTTGCATCTGCTGACTTGCAGCATGTTACTTATCTGGAAAGTCTTTGAAATCCCTAGATATCTATTTTGTCCTCTTAATTTTTTTTTTACTAAGGCCCAATATCTCTCGATTGGTCGAGGTACTGTGCAATTGGGAGGGTTTGCTTCTCTGGGCAAAAAACAAAACGATATAATTTTTCTCGTGCCACTCAAAAGCTCCTTCAGTATAGTGGCATCAGGAGAGACCAGGCCAAAAAAAGGTAACCATACCATGGTGATATAAAAATGGCTGATGTCTCTTTTGTAAGCACTCTATGATGTGAGCTTCTGTGTTAGTAATGCTTGTAGTTACGATAATTTTACTCGTAATGCCACAACTGCATATACCCCGCGAAACAAGAAATTTTACGGAAACTTCGAATGTTTTTTTGTGTCCTAAGTTTTCCTCAAGCATCGCTAACATAAAATTCTTGGCGGTCCAGTACTTTTTGAACTTTATTCGTCTTCAGACCAGCATCTGATTTAGTTCAACTTACATATGGCTCTGATCTTCAGCGTGGTCACCACCTTTTCCGCCTTGTTACGGAAAGAGGTTTTAGAAGGCTTACAAATGAAAATATTTTTGTGGAAGGAGCGCCACTTGTTTAAAAATTTTAGTTTTATCGGTTTCGGAAAGTTTACGATCGAAATTTTTTTTAGGAGGGTTGCCACCTGTTTGATTTTTTTTTCAATTACACTGATACAATACATGAAATATTACAATAAAGTTACCAATTTAAAAAATTGTTTAATAAAGTTTTCCGTCGAAAATATTTTTAAACGGGGTTGCCACCTATTTGAAAAATTTAATTTAGTTAAATTGATAAGATAAATATTGCAATAATTATATCAAAGGAAATATTTGAGGAATTTTTGGATAAAAAAATAGCTTCAACTAGCCCCGCGTACTTCGCAGCAACTTCAAAATGCATGAAATAATTTCTAGTTTGCCATATTTCTGCTCTATTGATTTTAAACTAAATATTGGTGTGAAGGAAAATTGTTAAGTAATAAATAGTAAAAGCTTTCCTGTCCATATATAAGTCATAATCAGTTAATTCTGGCTTATAAATAATATGGAAAAATATACTCGCCTGCCGCAAAAAAAAAAATAAATAATAACACAATACAAATAAATAGAAAATTCAGACAAAAAATGCTACCAACTAGTTTTTATATTGATTACCGTAGTTCGTAGATCACGCTGCTTAAGAAAAAAAAAAATACCGTTAATTTGTTATTGAAGTTTCTATTATTTGTCTTGTTGTCTGCCTTTTAACTCATGAATAATTATTGCATATTTAATAGCGTGTGACCTTTCTGCTATTTTGCACAGCAACATAACAACAGGTTGTTCTCATTTACTTGCATATCAATCACTGTTATTTACATACAATCCAGACATTTGTATTGCTGTCAGAAATTTTGTCATAATATTGTTTACATTCGTTGATTGTGTTATTTTATTTAAAAAAATATATATCTTCATGTACCTACATACATATATGTATGTATATATGCACTCATATCTACTTAATTGTTGCCGTCAAAACAAAAACCAAACTCACACACACACATACATACATATGTACATATGTACATGCGGCAGCACGCGAAGGGCACTTATTCCGCCAAAAAAGCTGATGGTTATTTTTATGGCGGCATTTAATTAAAAACGTGACATATTTTGCCATTGGGAAAATGCATGATGCTCTTTTTTTCATTATTATATGAATTTGTTTTTCGGTTTTTGCCGAGCGCGATACAGAAATGCAGTAAATAGTCAAACTGAAAATGAGCGAATTCCAATATGAGGGCGTTCTTGTTTACCAATGAGTTTATGTTCGTACATACATATGCATTTATGTACATAAGCACATACATAGGTATGTATTTACATGCGCGCAATAGATATGTACATTAGATTGTACCAGAAAAAAACTTTGCACCCGCGAGTCTAAAGTATTTTGCAAGGTATTTAATTTGGAAAAAATTGGGTTTGGCCGTGCGTAGGTTTTTGCTATTTTTCGTTATATCTTCGGTATTCCCAGCCAGCAAAATCATTGTAAACGAGCTCATAACTGGATATTTTCTCGAAGAAAAACCAGCTAAAAAGTCGTTTATGATAGCCATTTACGATTCGTTTTTGATTACTCTTTTGCTGGAAATCGCCGACCGCCTGCGAACAGTCGAAAACGGATCGAAAAAGTATTCGTATGCGAATATTATATATTATAAAATATTGTGGTTCAAGAAAAATGTCCAACAGAATGAAAATATTTTCTTGTGCTGACAAATTACTACACGTCTCGTTCTTTTCCTTTTTTCCTTTTTTGCTGTTTTATCGTTTACGAGCCTTTTTCAAGTTTTTCGCCGATCGAGAATCCCTTGTAAAACATAATGTTCGTAAAATGTACGTTTTCTTGCTGGCTGTGTTGACACACAGTCGGCCCATAGAGTGTAATATACCGATGACCTTGTGTCGTGGAGACCATTCTTTCATTCTAAATTCATTAACCTCAAGTATCCCGTTCTAGTACTTACACACCAGATCTCCGTTCTTATCACCTTAACGTACCACCCTAATGACAGTAAATTAAAGCTCTTCAAAAATGATTAAACTCTTAACCGAAAACCCATATTTGTTTTTTCTGGAATACTTATCATGTTGCTCAGTGATATAAAGGTTTCTCTCGGAGTGGCGCGCATCATTTTGGTTGCCCTCTATGATTTATATTTAATTTTAGGAAATAAATCTCCTTCACTGAGATTTATATTTTATTTCAAGAAATAAATCTCCTTCACTGATGTTTATATTTTATTTCAAGAAATAGATCTCCTTCACTGAGATATATCCTTATATATGACGGTTGCTTGTTTTCGGTTATTTACTGAGAACAATAGTACTGGTCGGATAGATGGTTATTATTATCCGGGTACACGGAAGATAACTAATCTCTATACCGGTACTTGGATGAGTTATCTGGATATAGAATTAATTTTTACCCGAGAAGCCGAGTAGGCGATTATCGTTATCTGGATACCTGAAAGCGGGTTATATGTGCCAGATTACCCGGGTAAGGGTTTTCATTATACGTGTACCCAGATAGATTGTTATCTTTATCCGAGTACTCGGCTAGGTGTAGGTTTTATCAGTGTACTTGGGTAGAGGGTTTTTACTTTCCGGGCAGACGGGTAGAGGTTATTTTATGTAGGTATGTATATCCGGGTATCTGGGTACCGAGTTATCTTTAACCCGATATCCGCTTAGAGGGCAATATTAATTCGAGTACCCAGGTAGCGGGTTACTTTTATCCAGGTACCCGGGTAAGAGGTTTTATTGATTCGGGTACCCGGGTAGTGGGTTATTTTTTCCGGGTACTTAGATAGAGGTAAGCTTGAGTTTTATCCGGGTACTTGGATAGGGGTATGCTTGGTAGTGAATTGCACAACCTGCCTGAATAATAGATCAGGAATCGAGTACAAGTTAAGTTGTACTTACATATGAAATGTACTTATGCAACCGAAGGAGATTTATTTTTATTTCTCATTGAGAAGAACTTGTATTTCGCATCGGTAAAGGTTTTCCTTTGAGAGCAACGAGGATAGCGTTCTTAAAAAGGTTTCGGTTGATCGCCGACTTCTACTGTATTTTGTCCCTCGATAAGCGTTATTATGCGAGCATGTTAATTTGTTAATAGTTATCTTCAAGCTTTGATTATTCCAGCAAAACTATTTAGTTTGAAAAAAAAAATAAAATAAAAAATTTTGCTCTAAAAAAAATCTGTGTGAAATGTGAAAATTTTTGGTCAATATCCTAGGCTCGCCCAAGTCCATCAAAGTTCAAGTACTAAAAAAATGGGTTTTTAGCTTTCGAAGATTATTGCAATTTTAGTCAAAAATTTATTAATTAACTTATTTATTAATTTTTTTTTTTTTAGCCGTATTGAACTTCGATGGACTTGGGCAAGCCTAGGATATTGACCGAAAAATTCCAAACTACACAGAGATTTTTTTTAATGCATAACGAACCATGTTTTTGCTATTACCAATCAAAATTCTAAAAAGCGGATTTTCGGCCCACGCTAATGTACATACATTTGCTACATATTCCCTCATGGCTGGCATATTTTGCATACTCACACTTCGCTCGATTATTTTCGCCATGAAATCAGGCCAATTCAGTGCTGCGTGTTAAGTTGACCACCACTTTCGATTATTTGTTGGGGGTTACCGCAGAATTTAATTAAAAATCATATGCACTGTATGTAAACAAACGGATACAATACTGTAAAAAATTACTATACATACATACAAACGCATATTGGTACGAACATATGCACCAGGTACTAAATATACGTATAAAATTATGCACTGTTTGCATGTACATACATAAATATGTACGAGTACAAATAATAAATTGATAAATAATGTGTAAGCAATGATACACTGTGGAGGTGGCGATATTTTGATTACCTTTTTATGTATCTATTTGTTTTTATTTTGTACGAGGAGGAAGGATCAAAAGCCTATTTACCCTGTGCAGTGGGATATTGTAATCCACTCAACCGCCTGCGGTCCACCACCGATTCTTCTTCTTCTGTGCCTATCATGTCTGTATGGTCAGCGTACCATCGTCTGCGGTATTCATCGTCGAAAACGTTATTCTTCTACAAAGCCTTTCCTTCGACCACTCCAAAGGTCGCCTCATCAGTGTGCGATTTTTGTATGAC
>NW_016161270.1:7013-37255 GCF_001687245.7 Rhagoletis zephyria
GAGTTTCGGCGCATTGGGGCAAATCGCAAAGCTGCTAAGCTTAAATTTCGAGTAATCAAGGACTTTGCCGACCTATAATCCAACAATATCACCTTCAAAGAATAACTATTGCCGACAGCTGCTAATTTGAGCTCGGTGGGCAATTGAAAAGCAAAGCCTTTTTTTTACGAATAAAAACTGCGATCTGCCTAATCTTTCATCATGCGGATCCTTTAATACGATGCAGAAATGTGGACGATGTCAAGAAAATATGCGAAAGCTTTGTGGGCTTTCGATAGAGCTATTCTACGAAAAAAAACGATAACCCTTTTCGCATATGTAGGCGATAGGTGTCGATGTAGATGGAATGGCGATGCGCAACGATTGTCCTGGCTTGACCATGAATATTACGCTCCAGTTAAAAGATCCTTTTACTCGCGACTTATGGATGGCAACGAAAGCAAGAGCACCTACGCACACCATGCATGGAATAAATGCAGCAGGACCTGTCTGCACTTGGCAGGAACAACTGGCACAACTTCGCAAAGGAGCGAATATTTTATTTTTTATTAATAAGAAGAAGACTTTCTGCAAAAGCATTGAATCCATTTTGCAAAAGCTTTTTAAACCTTGCTCTTTTTCTTATAACAAACCCATTTACCCTCTCTTTAAAGACTTTACTTACCTACTTTTGACATATTTTCCGGCGCCTTTGTCACTTGTAAGGATTTACCTTAAGCAGTTGCTCGGGTATCTAGCTCAGTAGTTTTCTTAATTATATTTTTGTGCTCATTTTTAATGTTTCATATTGCCCACTGCGTTGTTACATTTTCGTCTGCTGTTCAGACTTAGATTACATGCTACATGACATTTATTTAGTAACTCGTCTCTGTTGTTAAACTTGAGTCCTATTCACACGACACAGTATCCGCTCACTGGATTCGTTAGTTTTCAACTTTTCTGCACTATGGTTTACTTTCGCCTTTACTACATTTTGCCTTTTTTCACGTTTACTTAAGGGCTTGATATAATGTACGTTGAGAATTACAGTCTCTAAAGCGCTACCCTACAATTCGAACATTTGAAATAATCTGCAGAGGCAGTCCTCTGGTGTGTTATTGCGCTCGTTGGTAATACAATTCTCATTCTTCATAAATGCTCATAACTCCGATCAATGTTTCAGTAATAGCGTTGCTGTGTTTTCTGAATTAATGTTATCCGCTAATAAAGTTAAAAATACAAAAAAAAAATAGAATGCAATGTAAAAGAAAGAAACGAAATATAAAAAATCGATACAATTTTATAAAATTTTGTCGCAGATCTGTCTAAAATGGAACCAGTTTAGAATAGAAAAATAATCTAAGAACCCAGTTTTAAAATTTGTTCTCATAGAAAAACTTACTGTTCTAGAACTGTCCAAAATGGAACCAGTTTAGAACTAGTTCGAAAGTCTGCTGAGGGGGGCAATTTCCACATGGTAGGACATCGCCATGTAAAAAGAGACAGTTGAAAGCATTGAGTTGGGATAGATCGAGAACCAGTACCGCCTCTAAAAGAGCTAGTTCTGCGCTAGTCCTGAACTAGCGCGATTTACTGCAGGGTACGTATGTGATTTGTGGATGTGTGATTATGATCGCATGTGTTAGTGGGGAGGACCGCACGTAACGCTGCTGCGTCCACATGTGCTTTTGTGTACATAGTTTTTGCTGTTTGTTGTTCGTCGGCCACAGCGATTTATTGCTTTTATTATTGATTTATTGCCGACGTTTAAGTGAATTTATTTTTATTTACCTCCGCTTTGTTGCATACTTTTAGGTCGTATACCCTTAAGTGTAGTGCACTTTGCTTTCTTCAATAATAATTGTTTTTTTTTATGAAGGCAGAAATATCTATGTATAAATTTAATTGTTTATTGTGTATAATGGCACGCATGCGCTTTGTGCTTGTCTCTTTGGCAGCTATAATTGGAATTGCAGTTGGCGTTGCAATTGTCTTAGCGCTTCAATACTGTGTCATTTTAGTGCTATTAACCTCAAATTTAAGTAAATACGTTTAAAATATTAAATTTTTACAATATCAAAATCAAAAAATTATTAACTTTTTGCTTTTACAGCATTAAATTATCGCCCTATTTGAATGAAGCTAAATTAGCAGTGCAATGCCTAAAATAAACTGATAATTTTTAAGCAAAAAAAACAAACCCGACTTCAGTTTTTATGAAAAAATTTAAGATTATCGTTAATTTCTTCATGATCCGTTGATCGGATTTAAACCAAATTAATATGGGACCACCTGTGGTTAACGTGGTCCACCATACCTACATAAAACATACATAAAAATATATATATTCCGACGAATTGATAGCTTTAATCCTTTTTGTGAAGTCAGAGATAATTGAAAATATTATTGCCGCTTTACATTAAATTACTTGTATGCAAGATAAGGTTAGCATAGCTGAGATTCTAATTTAACCCTTAACTGGGCGTAGATTAGTTTAAACTAGCTTAATTATAACCTAATGGATGTGAGGGACATAGACCATAACAGTTCTTTAGCTTCGCCATAAGTTAATGTGGTGACCGGATAATTAAATAATAACAACAGATATCTAGATTTCTCAGAAGTCAAAAGCTTTTTAAAACGCAGCCAGAAAAATTCTGCCTGGAACTCATTTTGGTCTTCTCTATTTCTTTTTTCTATTGCTTTTATGGTATTCTCGACAACATTTATTTCTCTTCTTTCGTCAGGGCCTTTGAGGCGAACAGGGTCGCAGATAAGTTGATAGCGTCTTAAAAGTCCACATTTCAGTTGCCCTCTCTACATCCTCACTACAAGTGGTTCAAGAATTTTCACACACATATTGTTCCCCTTAAAAAGATCACAGTTTGTTTTTCTAGGATTTCTGTTAAACTGCATGTAATCAGAAGATTAGGTTTTCTCTAGCAATCTTCAATATCCATAGATTGTAGACGCACCTCCATCGTTTGTATGCTTCCTGCCCAACTGGAGGCGTTGTAACTTCGCTCGCACACCTATCACCAATTTCAAGACTTTAATCGCTGTTTCCTCAGTAGAGCAAAATAATTCTTCCTTACTATTTTATGGAAAAATATGTTGCAATTCGGTATATGGTGCATAGCAGGACTCCTGGACCGAGGTCAGCGTAAGGTAACCCTCCTATAAAGTGAGGAGTAGTTCGGCTGACGCCACTCCCTTGAACGGAGGTAAATAATTTTCTTGAGTGCAGCTGTAACTGCCAGCAGTTCGCCTTGCACACTTCCACAGTTTTTGAACTGAGCCCTCTCACAAAGCAAAGGAAGCTCCCAGCCTTAGGGCATTGTTTAAATTTTAGTTACCGGATTTCTTTAGCATGTTTCGGGCAGATGTAGCTGCCTTTAAAGAAGCAGCCTATTGGTTGCGAACTTTCGTAATACCGTTTAGTGAGATAAATATCTTTTCTGTCAACCAAGAGCGATCATAGCCCTGAGATCGCTGATAATAAGATCATAATTAGCCTGAAACTGCATCTTCTCTCTCTCGCTCTCTATTGCCTCGGATAACTTCCACATCAGACTTATTTAGGTTCCGAGGCATAGCGACATTGCAGGAAAGTGAATATCGCTAGGAATATCACCTTAGATGCCATTTTCGTCTATTCAGCGAACGCTTGGTGGAAACATCGACATGCAAAGTTGCAAGATCCTTGTGTCCGGTAATTGATCCTGGGTGGTCTAGGAAACTTCTCCAGCTTACTAAGCGACAACCCTCGCTTTTGATGTGGGTTCTGACTGTGCCCAATGGGAATTCTGCCGGTACGTCTTTATATTTCTGCGGACCCGATGTGCCGCAGTTGTCTGGAGGACGAAGAAGGAGGACTCCACTTTCGAGGCTCATATTTAAACATCTCGGGTCGTATTTCATATAATTGTTTCAGAGGGACTCTATAAAGTGAACATATACTGTTTGCGAAACTTCAAAGATAGAACACAGCGCTTTTCTAGCTTTATTTGATTATATGTTCTACCGTTTCAGGATAATCTTTTTTTTTTTTCAGTGGTAACACAATGGACACTCACTAACTGTCTATGTTAGCCTCTT
Source organism: Rhagoletis zephyria (assembly GCF_001687245.7). Classification (NCBI taxonomy): domain Eukaryota; kingdom Metazoa; phylum Arthropoda; class Insecta; order Diptera; family Tephritidae; genus Rhagoletis; species Rhagoletis zephyria. The sequence continues at coordinate 11,091 of NW_016161270.1, forward strand.
GGAGGGCTGGCACCTTTTCTACCCAAACCTAGTGGCATTGTTTAACTCCCCAGCTGTGTACGTTATCGTCCTTCGGTTGACATGAAGCTGAATTTGCGGTAAATATGGAATATCATCCCTAGCCCCCATCTGTAACGTAGTAACAACCCATAATATAATCTAGCATCAGTTTGGCATGACACGGGTTGGTTCATCGAAACTATTTCTAGCCATATATTTAAAAGAATAAGAAAAATCACAATTAATTCAAAGTATACATATAAGTAAGGGCGGGTCATTTTTTTTTACTTTGCGCGTGTATCATAGCAGGATTCTACGTGTAATTCTAAGCAAATTTTCCCAAGAAACCATGGATCTAAAATCAATGTGGAGCTTGCCAAATTGGGAAAATGGGTTTCGAAGAAAATGGGAAAAGTTTCACTGTTACGCCCTCTGATGGAAGTTTTAAGAAAAAGATAAGCGCAGAAGTGGATTGCCAAAAAAATCACTTATAGCATGTTTTTATGCAAAATTTTAGTACTTCTAAAACTTATTTAGACCCATGGTTTCTTCGGCAAATTTGCAATTTAGAATTACATGATACGAAATGCCTACGGCAGGCTTGCCTTCCTACCCGTCCAACATTAAATTGCGTTCTAACCACATTTCTACGTGCATTTTTAATTACGTCTGCGCGTCGTAAACGTAATAACATTTTACATTTTTATGTCCCACCACACAAAAACAATCATGACTCAGCCAATAGAAAATGTACATGCTTACGAATAAAAGAAAAGAAATACAGAAGTATGTAGCGATGAACAGAACATAAGCTACTACATCCTACTTTAAAATTAAAGAACTCGAGAAAGGTATGGGCTTAGAAGTTTTCAATAGAAATTCGTGTTGGGTAAGACATGCCATTTTATTGTCTTTTGCCAGTTTTTTGAACGAACTTAGCAAGGAGGTATCTACACACACATACTAACATTTACATAAAATATTAAAGTGGACACGGAGTGATAGTTAGATTGAAATACATACATATATATACAGGCGATATACAAAAGGAACCGCTGTGAGAATTTCAACAGCTGAGCAGCAAATTACAAGCTTCACTTTCACTGAAATTACATAGTTTTTGGTATTCGAACTACACATAAATATATCTCGGCGTGTAGCTACAGGTGAAAGCAGAACTATGTTTAACAAGCAAGTACATGTCCAAGTAAATAGTACAGTCAAACGCCCTGCAGTTATGTGAATGCTTTGAAAGGCGGTTTTCAGGATGGATAATGCGAAGTTGAGCTAAGGGGAGTGTTTAGAAAAGGGACTTAAATATCCTAGTATTTAAGAAAACCAATTTTGATATAATGACTGTGTGAAAGGTATAAGAATCAAGCGCATCCACCTTCTATTTTAAGCTTCTTAACGCGGTAAGGCTGACGTCCCTGCCATTTAGGAAATGCAATGGACAAGGCAAGCAGAAAATAAGTGCGATCATGCGACGTTTTCAGCAGCTACCAATGTTTTGGATGTACAGAAGCTCAGAGGGCTAAACATCGATTCGAGCCGCTGTCTTGTTGCACCAATGATACGCACACACATCCGTGCCAGCAATGCAAGGAAAACGCAACGTTGGCACATTTCAGCAGTAACAGAGAGCCAACTTTGTCGCCACTCTTCTCTAACTCTGGTTCTCAAATACGTAGCACTATTCAACAAACCGACGTATGTAATCAGTCTACCGACATTTCAGGCTCATTGCGTACTATCGCAGAAGAAGTCGGATTTCAGCGAGCCCGAAAGAATAACTGATACGATCAGGAATGTCTCGGTGCTGCAGAGAAGTGAAATGCCGCCTACACGTTCTAAGTGGGGTCGTGGGAAGGGAGCCTTTTTTCCGGAACAAATAGAAAGCAGGCAATGCGTAAAACGCCCTACTATTTTATCAGGAATTTAAGTAACTTACGGGGTACTCAGTCAAAGGCTTCCTAGTCCTCGAGTGGAGTGGAGGTCCAACTAGCAAAAGTTTCGGTTTCGAGGTCTGACCAGAGACTTAATTCTGGTACCGCGGGGAACAGGAGCCCCCAAAGTATACTATATTTACTATGGCCTGTACTAGGGAACGGCCTTTCGGGGAGTTTTTGTGGTAGCTGTGGTTAAACACCTAAATGCGGGTAGAACCAGTAATGGTTCAATGTAGAGTTGCATTGGAACCGGTCGCCGGGACTCAAAGAACGGCAGAGGTTTAAAAGGTCCTCGAGCCCTACCAAGGTGATTAGTGTGTCCGCTCCACACTGCCAATTGGTACTGAAGTGCTTATATTTAAGGGCGCTGCTCAAGGCATTTGAGTTACTCCGTTGTGCTTATGAGCGCCGTGTGTTTAGAACGTCGTCGGCAGGTACCCAGATAAAACACCGACACACGTAATAACAGTGCCAACGTCTTGGACTGGTGGAGAATGAGGGAAAACGAAGTAGCTCATTTCCTCTCTCTTATGTATCTATTTGTTTTTATTTTGTACGAGGAGGAAGGATCAAAAGCCTATTTAGCCTGTGCAGTGGGATATTGTAATCCACTCAACCGCCTGCGGTCCACCACCGATTCTTCTTCTTCTGTGCCTATCATGTCTGTATGGTCAGCGTACCATCGTCTGCGGTATTCATCGTCGAAAACGTTATTCTTCTACAAAGCCTTTCCTTCGACCACTCCAAAGGTCGCCTCATCAGTGTGCGATTTTTGTATGACTAGAGAGGAAATGAGCTACTTCGTTTTTCCTCATTCTCCACCAGTCCTAGACGTTGGCACTGTTATTACGTGTGTCGGTGTTTTATCTGGGTACCTGCTGGCGACGTTCTAAACACACGGCGCTCATAAGCACAACGGAGTAACTCAAATGCCTTGAGCAGCGCCCTTAAATATAAGCACTTCAGTACCAATTGGCAGTGTGGAGCGGACACACTAATCACCTTGGTAGGGCTCGAGGACCTTTTAAACCTCTGCCGTTCTTTGAGTCCCGGCGACCGGTTCCAATGCAACTCTACATTGAACCATTACTGGTTCTACCCGTATTTAGGTGTTTAACCACAGCTACCACAAAAACTCCCCGAAAGGCCGTTCCCTAGTACAGGCCATAGTAAATATAGTATACTTTGGGGGCTCCTGTTCCCCGCGGTACCAGAATTAAGTCTCTGGTCAGACCTCGAAACCGAAACTTTTGCTAGTTGGACCTCCACTCCACTCGAGGACTAGGAAGCCTTTGACTAAGTACCCCGTAAGTTACTCAAATTCCTGATAAAATTGTAGGGCGTTTTACGCATTGCCTGCTTTCTATTTGTTCCGGAAAAAAGGCTCCCTTCCCACGACCCCACTTAGAACGTGTAGGCGGCATTTCACTTCTCTGCAGCACCGAGACATTCCTGATCGTATCAGTTATTCTTTCGGGCTCGCTGAAATCCGACTTCTTCTGCGATAGTACGCAATGAGCCTGAAATGTCGGTAGACTGATTACATACGTCGGTTTGTTGAATAGTGCTACGTATTTGAGAACCTGTTACTGCTGAAATGTGCCAACGTTGCGTTTTCCTTGCATTGCTGGCTTGGATGTGTGTGCGTATCTTTGGTGCAACAAGACAGCGGCTCGAATCGATGTTTAGCCCTCTGAGCTTCTGTACATCCAAAACATTGGTAGCTGCTGAAAACGTCGCATGATCGCACTTATTTTCTGCTTGCCTTGTCCATTGCATTTCCTAAATGGCAGGGACGTCAGCCTTACCGCGTTAAGAAGCTTAAAATAGAAGGTGGATGCGCTTGATTCTTATACCTTTCACACAGTCATTATATCAAAATTGGTTTTCTTAAATACTAGGATATTTAAGTCCCTTTTCTAAACACTCCCCTTAGCTCAACTTCGCATTATCCATCCTGAAAACCGCCTTTCAAAGCATTCACATAACTGCAGGGCGTTTGACTGTACTATTTACTTGGACATGTACTTGCTTGTTAAACATAGTTCTGCTTTCACCTGTAGCTACACGCCGAGATATATTTATGTGTAGTTCGAATACCAAAAACTATGTAATTTCAGTGAAAGTGAAGCTTGTAATTTGCTGCTCAGCTGTTGAAATTCTCACAGCGGTTCCTTTTGTATATCGCCTGTATATATATGTATGTATTTCAATCTAACTATCACTCCGTGTCCACTTTAATATTTTATGTAAATGTTAGTATGTGTGTGTAGATACCTCCTTGCTAAGTTCGTTCAAAAAACTGGCAAAAGACAATAAAATGGCATGTCTTACCCAACACGAATTTCTATTGAAAACTTCTAAGCCCATACCTTTCTCGTATTATTTAATTTTAAAGTAGGATGTAGTAGCTCATGGTTCGGTTCATCGCTACATACTTCTGTATTACTTTTCTTTTATTTTCTATTGGCGGAGTCATGATTGTTTTTGTGTGGTGGGACATAAAAATGTAAAATATTATTACGTTTACGACGCGCAGACGTAATTAAAAATGCACGAAGAAATGAGGTTAGAACGAAATTTAATGTTGGATAGGTAGGAAGGCAAGCATGCCGTAGGTGTTAGTGTTCATATATGTATATGTGTATTAGGGCGGGTCAATTTGTATGGTCGATTTTTTCGGCTATGCATGTATAGCAAAGAAGGATTCTACGTGTAATTCTAAGCAAATTTGCCGAAGAAACCATGGGTCTAAATACGTTTTAGAAGTGCTAAAATTTTGTATAAAAACATGCTATAAGTGATTTTTTTGGCAATCCACTTCTGCGCTTATCGTTTTCCTTAAAACTTCCATCAGAGGGGGTAACAGTGAAACTTTTCCCATTTTCTTCGAAAACCCATTTTCCCAATTTGGCAAGCTCCACATTGATTTTAGATCCATGGTTTCTTGGGAAAATTTGCTTAGAATTACACGTAGAATCCTGCTAAGATACACGCGCAAAGTAAAAAAAATGACCCGCCCTTACTTATATGTATACTTTGAATTAATTGTGATTTTTCTTATTCTTTTAAATATATGGCTAGAAATTGTTTCGATGAACCAACCCGTGTCATGCCAAACTGATGCTAGATTATATTATGGGTTGTTACTACGTTACAGATGGGGGCTAGGGATGATATTCCATATTACCGCAAATTCAGCTTCATGTCAACCGAAGGACGATAACGTCCACAGCTGGGGAGTTAAACAATGCCACTAGGTTTGGGTAGAAAAGGTGGCAGCCCTCCAAGAGGCTAACATAGACAGTTAGTGAGTGTCCATTGTGTTACCACTGAAAAAAAAACAAAGATTATCCTGAAACGGTAGAACATATAATCAAATAAAGCTAGAAAAGCGCTGTGTTCTATCTTTGAAGTTTCGCAAACAGTAGATGTTCACTTTATAGAGTCCCTCTGAAACAATTATATGAAATACGACCCGAGATGTTTAAATATGAGCCTCGAAAGGGTAGAATCCTCCTTCTTCGTCCTCCAGACAATTGCGGCACATCGGGTCCGCAGAAATATAAAGACGTACCGGCAGAATTCCCATTGGGCACAGTCAGAACTCACATCAAAAGCGAGGGTTGTCGCTTAGTAAGCTGGAGAAGTTTCCTAGACAACCCAGGATCAATTACCGGACACAAGGATCTTGCAACTTTGCATGGGCGATGTTTCCACCAAGCGTTCGCTGAATAGACGAAAATGGCATCTAAGGTGATATTCCTAGCGATATTCACTTTCCTGCAATGTCGCTATGCCTCGGAACCTAAATAAGTCTGATGTGGAAGTTATCCGAGGCAATAGAGAGCGAGAGAGAGATGATGCAGTTTCAGGCTAATTATGATCTTATTATCAGCGATCTCAGGGCTATGATCGCTCTTGGTTGACAGAAAAGATACTTATCTCACTAAACGGTATTACGAAAGTTCGCAACCAATAGGCTGCTTCTTTAAAGGCAGCTACATCTGCCCGAAACATGCTAAAGAAATCCGGTAACTAAAATTTAAACAATGCCCTAAGGCTGGGAGCTTTCTTTGCTTTGTGAGAGGGCTCACTTCAAAAACTGTGGAAGTGTGCAAGGCGAACTGCTGGCAGTTACAGCTGCACTCAAGAAAATTATTTACCTCCGTTCAAGGGAGTGGCGTCAGCCGAACTACTCCTCACTTTATAGGAGGGTTACCTTACGCTGACCTTGGTCCAGGAGTCCTGCTATGCACCATATACCGAATTGCAACATATTTTTCCATAAAATAGTAAGGAAGAATTATTTTGCTCTACTGAGGAAACAGCGATTAAAGTCTTGAAATTGGTGATAGGTGTGCGGGCGTAGTTACAACGCCTCCAGTTGAGCAGGAAGCATACAAACGATGCAGGTGCGTCTACAATCTATGGATATTGAAGATTGCTAGAGAAAACCTAATCTTCTGATTACATGCAGTTTAACAGAAATCCTAGAAAAACAAACTGTGATCTTTTAAAGGGGAACAATATGTGTGTGAAAATTCTTGAACCACTTGTAGTGAGGATGTAGAGAGGGCAACTGAAATGTGGACTTTTAAGACGCTATCAACTTATCTGCGACCCTGTTCGCCTCAAAGGCCCTGACGAAAGAAGATAAATAAATGTTGTCGAGAATACCATAAAAGCAATAGAAAAAAGAAATAGAGAAGACAAAAATGAGTTCCAGGCAGAATTTTTCTGGCTGCGTTTTAAAAAACTTTTGACTTCTGAGAAATCTAGATATCTGTTGTTATTATTTAATTATCCGGTCACCACATTAACTTATGGCGAAGCTAAAGAACTGTTATGGTCTGCGTCCCTCACATCCATTAGGTTATAACTAGTTTAAACTAATCTACGCCCAGTTAAGGGTTAATTAGAATCTCAGCTATGCTAACCTTATCTTGCATAATATTTTCAATTATCTCTGACTTCACAAAAAGGATTAAAGCTATCAATTCGTCGGAATATATATTTTTTTATGTATGTTTTATGTAGGTATGGTGGACCACGTTAACCACAGGTGGTCCCATATTAATTTGGTTTAAATCCGATCAACGGATCATGAAGAAATTAACGATAATCTTAAATTTTTTCATAAAAACTGAAGTCGGGTTTGTTTTTTTTGCTTAAAAATTATCAGTTTATTTTAGGCATTGCACTGCTAATTTAGCTTCATTCAAATAGGGCGATAATTTAATGCTGTAAAAGCAAAAAGTTAATAATTTTTTGATTTTGATATTGTAAAAATTTAATATTTTAAACGTATTTACTTAAATTTGAGGTTTGATAGCACTAAAATGACACAGTATTGAAGCGCTAAGACAGTTGCAACGCCAACTGCAATTCCAATTATAGCTGCCAAAGAGACAAGCACAAAGCGCATGCGTGCCATTAGACACAATAAACAATTAAATTTATACATAGATATTTCTGCCTTCATAAAAAAAACAATTATTATTGAAGAAAGCAAAGTGCACTACACTTAAGGGTATACGACCTAAAAGTATGAAACAAAGCGGAGGTAAATAAAAATAAATTCACTTAAACGTCGGCAATAAATCAATAATAAAAGCAATAAATCGCTGTGGCCGACGAACAACAAACAGCAAAAACTATGTACACAAAAGCACATGTAGACGCAGCAGCGTTACGTGCGGTCCTCCCCACTAACACATGCGATCATAATCACACATCCACAAATCACATACGTACCCTGCAGTAAATCGCGCTAGTTCAGGACTAGCGCAGAACTAGCTCTTTTAGAGGCGGTACTGGTTCTCGATCTATCCCAACTCAATGCTTTCAACTGTCTCTTTTTACATGGCGATGTCCTACNGCGAAACAAAAGGGTTCATCATACCATTAAAAGTCAGGCAGGAAAAGAAGATTGAAAAACTAAACCGAAAATTTCCAAAGTTGTATGCGTTGTATCTATACATGTGTATGCTGTTGTGAAAGTATGTGTAACTCGTTCAAGTATTTAAACAACAGACAGAACGAGTTTTACTTATATGAATAGTTTTGTTGTTTCATTGTATGCATCGTAATTGCTAAAGTGCATGCGCAACGCAGCAGCAACAACAAGCGCAAAGCAAAATTGTACACAACATGCATGTGGGCAATAAAATGTAAACATTAAAAATATGTAAAAGAGCAAAAACAAAAAAAAAATATTATATATATACATATATGCTATAAAGGAAAAAGGCTAGACTGTTAAACAGCTGAGCGAGTTCACAACACAGGAGGCAACTGCCCTTAAAAGGTGGCTGAAATTGATAGCCGGTTAGCAAGTGGACATCAAGGCGCCGGAAAATATTCAAAAGTAGGTAAGTAAAGTCTTTAAAGAGAGGGTAAATGGGTTTGTTATAAGAAAAAGAGCAAGGTTTAAAAAGCTTTTGCAAAATGGATTCAATGCTTTTGCAGAAAGTCTTCTTCTTATTAATAAAAAATAAAATATTCGCTCCTTTGCGAAGTTGTGCCAGTTGTTCCTGCCAAGTGCAGACAGGTCCTGCTGCATTTATTCCATGCATGGTGTGCGTAGGTGCTCTTGCTTTCGTTGTCCATCCATAAGTCGCGAGTAAAAGGATCTTTTAACTGGAGCGTAATAATTCATGGTCAAGCCAGGACAATCGTTGCGCATCGCCATTCCATCTACATCGACACCTATCGCCTACATATGCGAAAAGGGTTATCGTTTTTTTCGTGGAATAGCTCTATCTAAAGCCCACAAAGCTTTCGCATATTTTCTTGACATCGTCCACATTTCTGCATCGTATTAAAGGATCCGCATGATGAAAGATTAGCAGATCGCAGTTTTTATTCGTAAAAAAACGGCTTTGCTTTTCAATTGTCCACCGAGCTCAAATTAGCAGCTGTCGGCAATAGTTATTCTTTGAAAGTGATATTGTTGGATTATAGGTAGGCAAAGTCCTTGATTACTCCGAAATTTAAGCTTAGCAGCTTTGCGATTTGCCCCAATGCGCCGAAACTCTTTATATTTTTTTTTGCAGGAGGCACTTTGTCTTATCCTCGTTCTCCGCTAGATTATCCTTCTCTGCCTCCGTCTGCGCTAACGGCCCTAATGCTGAGCATATCGATGTTAATATCACCTTAAAATGCCAGAAGCATCTAGCATTTGATGTATATGGTGCCGCTGCAGTTCAGATTGGCAGATATAGATTAAAGAAGTCGAACGAAAGGGAGCTGCGGTACCTAAAATCTCGTGCATCCCGAATGGGGGGAGTTAAGGGTTGTGCTTAATTTTATAGGAATTCCGAATTTAGACTTGGCGCCGTAGATACAACCTCTCTTCATGCTAACACAAGCAAATTTGTATTCGACGCTCTGTGAAAAGCTGGTAACCGATAAGTTTGTCATGAGCGAAGCTTCACATGATAAGGTCCAATTTTTGTTCATGAGTGGCTTCAGTAAGTATTTCATATAGAGAACTCTTTTCCAATGGTAATTGCCGCAAATAGCAGGATCACCCATCTTGTCCACTGTTTACTGATATTCCTATCCTCGGTCATCTGTTCATCAGATCGAATTCAGCTTAAAGGCCAGTATGCAGCTCTCAAGAAAAGCAAAAAAACTATATAAAATGACGCATACGAAATGGCTAAGAAATTTTCTTGTGTAAAATTTGCTTGAGGCAGTACGCAGTTCCTAAGAAATTTGCTAAGCGTTCTACTACGGTTTTCTAAAGTTTTTTTTTGTGAAAAAAGAGCACAAGGCAAACCATGCTTGCAACAGAAATATATGCCCATTGCATTATTTCTTGAGGAGATAGCGAGGCAACAGGCTGGTGAAGTATTAGTTGTCGAAATTCCTTGGACACACACACGAAATAATGAATTTTTTTCTTGGCCATTTTCTTGAGAGCTGCATGTCAGCCTTAACACCTGTTACAAGCGTTCGATCAGCTCTTCGCTGCCAGCTTTAAACAGCTCATCTCTTATTACTGTTTATTACTCATATCGTCTTGGTCGAGTGGTGGGGTGAGCTTCGTCCATATACGTTGGTCTGAATTCTTCTTCTTCAACCGCGCCATCTGCGTAGCCATTAAAATGCGTTGAAGGAATTGGCCTCGATCTTAACACAATTTGATTGCTGCGTTATTTTCTTATAGATTTTTTTAGCCATAATCCTGCCTGCCGGCAGCTTAAGCTCTTCGTACTCATGAATTTCTGCCCCTCTTTCCTTTCTCTTGAAAAAGGCGCCTATCTTCCCTCCTATTTTCTAGGTATCACTAAATTGGGCCAGTGTCGCTATTGGCTGCAGGGTAGCTAGGTCTGCTGCATATTTCTCTGCAGCAGCGGCACGTACCTCTTCGTCAGAGCCGTTATCGAAATTTCTCGACTGTACATTGTGGCTGCAGTTTCTCGAGGTCTAACTGTCGTCGCTCTGCGGGGCATACGTTTTTTTATTGCACAGAGGCGCATGCGGTCCTTAGCTGCAACAAGATGATGATCCGAGCCGATTTTGGTCATCGGATGCAAACAATGGGTGCCTTCCAAAACGTCAAAATACAAAGCATCAGTCTCTTTTACTTCTAAATCTCAGTAGATTGTAATGCCAAATGTTCGCAACCACGGTTAGATGCTAGTTTTCAACTAGGTTGCGCAAGTTAGACTTTTTCTTCTAGTGCGGTTTAGATATAAAAGAGACTGATGCTTTGTATTTTGACGTTTTGGAAAGCACCCATACTTATAAGTATGTATGGAAAATGTTTAGTTATTTGTACAACGATTTTGTGGTCTACGGAGTCCAGGCTTTCAGAAAATATATCCTTCCCCTCTTAGACCCCTCTACGGAACCACCGGGGGGGGCCCATTTCAAACTATGGTAAAATTAGCATTTCAGTATAGAAAATGTAAACTCTGGTTATGCTGCCCACAGTATTTTTGCACAGAACACCTTGCACAAGAGGCGCTTNCGCTTGCTGCTAAAGTAGCCTCGAAATAGCCTTAGTGAAATGCCTGAGACAACATGTACGCAGATTGTTTGGGCTCCAGATGTGCTCACTCAATAGGACCCTGTCAAGACAGCCGTGTATTTGAAGAAATTTTTCTTTCCAACGCTTGTTTTATGGGGGTCATAGTTATTCCAGATCTCTCTAGTGTTCTTATACGACACTTCACTGTTCTACCTCTGCTTAGTTTTGGAATGGTACATTTTGTTAATTCTGCTTTTGATTTCCCGAAGCAAGGACCCAAAGAGGGGCAATTCTACAGGTCTCCAAAGCTAACCGAGGTAGAAAATAGCCGTAAAGACAACTTTGCCCTTCAAGCACTGAGTATCTTATCGAATGCAGTCAGTGCGGCTTGGGAGGGTTGGTGGTTGGTCCTGATTCTTGCCATATTGTAGTTGTTAGTCAGCGATTTTAGGATATAGGACGACACTGTGCCCGATCGAACTATATTTCCACTAACTTGAAGTCCGCACTAACTGCAGCAGACCTCTGAATTCCACATGAGCTGAATCACAAAAAGCATTAAGGCTAAGTGCGTTCAGTGTAGACAATAGTTTGCACCTAATATTTTATAAGCCCGCCAGTCTCTCGAACGGACTTAGCTAACATACATATGTACGTGTCGCTTTCTACGATCCATATATATACTGTATTTTCTGAACCTACCGTTGGATAGGTTGATTAAATATTTAGGTAGCGTCAGAAAGCTTTTTAGTTTCTGCGTTGATCGGAATTAGACCTGCGTGGGCTTGTTGAAGGGAAACTTCTTTAGCCACAGTTTCACAACGGAAATGCGCAACGGAGGAGCAACCATTTCTCTTTTTATATTTTTTCTTTCAATAATATTGAGTTTGAATTATCGAAATGTGCTCCGCAGAGCTTTAGGGTTACGAAAACAAAGGCCAATGTCAAGACAAAGACTAAAATATATACGGGAAGTAAAGCGAAGACAAATCCGAAAACAAAGAGGATCATGAATACGGAGGCCAAAACGCAGACTGTGACGAACACGAACATGAAGGAAAGGACGAATACAAATACGAAGGAGATGCTGAAGACTCGTCGTTGAAGAGGAACCTGAAGACGAAATAGAAGACGAGTAGAAATCTGAAACCGAAGATGAAGGCGAAAACAAATCCGATGACGATTACGAAGATGAATGCGAATACGAGGTCGAACGTAGATACGAACATCAACCAGAAGACAAGAACAAAGATGGTTACGGAGACAAATACGGACCCGAAGACGAAGAGGATGTCAAATGCGAGACAAGAATGAATACGAAGACAAATAGATATGTATGAAGATTGATACAATTTTCTGTAGTATGAAAAGAACTGGAAATGAATGGAAGGAAGCGTCACTTCCGTGTAGTGAGGCTGCTCTTATACTTTATTAAAATCTTACAAATTTAAATTTTTAAATATTATACGTATACATATACTGAACTACTCGCATAAAATACCAATAACATACTGAGTTGCCTTTAACCTAACTATTCACAACAATAACATTTTTTGTATAGCAAAAAGTTTTAAATTTTCACAGCCACACTGGCAAATGGACAATGCCTATTTATTTGACACTTAAACATAAATATACATATGTACAGACATATGTAAATATTTATATTGCTAAAGTCCTAAAGTCATTCAAAGTACTTTAAATTCAATTCTATTGATTTCACAATACCAATCGAAATAAAGTCGATCTGTAATTCAATACAATGTAATGCGATGCGTTCGATATCGTATGATGTGGTTGATTGTGCGATTGCCAATCAAAATTGCTTGTGGGCAAAAATAACCGCTAGACTGACTGAGTGACTCACACAATACACTCAGTAGCTGGACTATGCAGTTGTCGTGCAAAATGAAATTCAAAGTAAATGTCCTTTCTGTTGAGCCTACAAACATATGCATAGATTCACAGTTAGAGAAAAATATGTGCATCCATACGGAGTATGTCGTATGCATACAGTTTTGTGTTGGGCTTTCGGTTTGGCATTGAATACTCCCGGTTGCGTCATTACGCATCGACGAGAGAGACTATGGACACAATTGTATGTATGGCGAAAGAAAATCATGAAGTAAGCAAAACTTGTAAAAGGCTCTGATATGAGTATTTGCTTACCAATAGCTGCATGTTTAATTGATTTTGTGGCTATACATTAGGGTATAGGGGAATATGATTTCCGTTAAAACCGTGATTGCCTTTTTCATAGTCTGGGGTTAAGTTCTTTGAATGGATGTTTAGAAATAGTACAGTCAACATAGCACTTAAGGTGGAAAAAATTCCACACAGGACAAAAAAGGTACCATGCTGCTCAGAAAAATATTTTAATTAAAATAAAAAAAATCTTCTATCACTCAATTTGAAGGGAAATATTTTTAATTGAATAAAATTTATTGAAAACTGCCATATCCCTGCTACTAGCACTGACGCGCAAATGGAAAAATTTAGAAAAATTCAAAAAAGGGTCGAAATTTGTTGAAACTTTTCTCTTATAAGGATTATTTCGCGATAATTTCAAGTGAAATAAGTGAAATCGGTTCTTTTTACTGAACACCAATTTCGAAAAACCCTGCTTTTCAGTAACGGTTACCAATTTTGAGAAAAGCGAAGTGAAATTTATTTCATTATGTTTATTTCAAAATGAAATTGCTTTTTTTTTAAAGAAATTAAAATTCATCTGAACTTTCGAATCAAGTATGGCTCGATGAAGCAAGAACAAAGGAAGAACACTCGAACTTTAACAACGTCTGCTAAGCGATCTTTTGAATTTGAAATGAGTTTTATTTTTTTGTGAATTATTGCGCTCCACAAAAAGTAAAAACCTTCTCGGATTGTAAATGCAGTACGGGTCCAGGAAATTTTTGAAAGTTGTATAGTTTGTCATAATGACGACGAATTAACACAAATGAAAATTGAAAAGAAATTCAATTATACTTCCTGCTCTTTACATATTCTCTAAGAACAATTTAATTGAGTTTAAGTTTTTTCTCCAAATGTTAGATGATCGCTTGCAAGTTAGAAAATTTTAATTTAATTTCTTTGATAAGATAAATCAAATATTGCAATATTGGTATCAATCTGAAGAGGTGTAGGAAAGCTTACTGCCGAAAACACTTTTGAGGAGGGCTGCCATCTGTTTGAAAAATTTTATTTAATTTAATTGATAAAATAAATGAAATATTACAATATGGGTATTAAACAGCACAAAAATACTTTTCGAGACCAGTGAAGCACGCCGGGTAGTTGCTAGTGCAAAATAAAAATTTGTTTTAAAATTTTTTTTTACTATTTTATTTAATTTGTTATCTTTTAAAATACGTACATATAATTTTTTAATTTAATTTAATTTACAGAAACTTATTTTATGTATTTTTCCTGTTCGTTTTTACATAATTTGTTTTTAAATTTTATTATGATGTGTAGATTTTATTGTTTTATGAAGAAAAATTTTTTTAAATGTCTATTTCATTTTTATTTAATATTTAATTATTAATTTTTAATTTTTTATTTTCTCCTTTTATTAATTCCAATTCGTTTTGATTTTAAGATTATATTATTTACAAAAAAATAATCATTTTTTAATTAAATTTAATCTTTAGGAACTTTACTTATTTAAAAATTTTTTTTTAATTAATTTTTTTTTTATATAAAATCCTCTTTTAATTTTTTGGTTTTATTGTTTTTAAATGAAAAATAAATATTTTTTTAACTTGTACAAAGGAAAACAATTATTTTTTATTTATATACTTAATTTTTAGTAAATTAAAAGACAAATAGAATAACTCTAATACCTCACCGTTAACAGATCGTTTAATTAGTCTTTGGAAAGACAGAAAAGAGTTTTCAAGATAGCTGCCAGAATTGCCAATTTTATTACATACGAAAGATTTTTGTCATAACATATTTTTTAGCCAAGCTTATGTAGTTATGCAAATTGAATAAATGTAACTGACATATAATTTTTTAGTGTTAAAGCCAAATACTGATTTAAATTTATCACTACATATCGTGTTTTAAATTTTTGGAAAATATTTACTAAATTTGCTTCATTGCGTGCAAATAATGAAAAGCAAAATGCAGTGAGACGTGAATGCATTTATGCATTTAATTCCACTGAACAAAAGTCATCTCATAATAAACAGAAAATAACTATTTATGTAGTCATGCAAGAATATGTTAAGAAAATGTATAAATTAAAGGCTGTTCCAATCCTTTGCGACAGTCGTCACATAAAAATGATTTCATTAAAATATTTTTCCAATTATAAATAGTAAATATGTATACTATTTTCTTACTAAAACTGTTAGCACAGCGACAACAGCCAAGCATTTGCTTTTTTATAAATTGTTGTTGCTTTGCTAGCCGGCAATTACAAGTACCTGATGAAGATCTTGCAGCAGCAATGAGCTTAGCCGACGACGCTTTAAAAGAATTTGAAGAAATGCGACAAGATGCAGAAAAAAACTTTCATTTGCTTTTCGAACACGTATGTAGAAGAAGTATGCACCAACCTAGGTACAGAAATCGAAGTACCGCGATACAGCAGTCGCCAAAAGAATCGCTTTAATGTTAAAACCGGAGACGCCGAGGCATACTATCGCATTGCTTTTTACATTCCCTTCCTTGATACATATATTGCTCATTTGAAAAGCCGGTTCCTAAATCATAAATCAGTTTTAAATAATTTTAGTGTTTTGTTTCCAAAGTATGATTTTAACGAAAAAAAAAAAAACTGAAGAATTGTTTGCTTTCTATGAAAAAGTAATCGACTGCTCGAAACAAAACTTTCTTCTGGAGGTAAAAATGTGGAAAAAACGAGTTTCACACGAACATTTTCGAAATGCTCTCGAAGCGTTACAAGTAGCTAATACAATGTCTTTTGGGAATGTTTTTAAAGATCTTACGTATATTGGCACTTTTGCCCATTTCAATAGCCACACCTGAACGAAGCTTTTCATGCCTGAAAAGAATTGAAAGCTACTTGAGAAATACAACATGTCAAGAAAGGCTCAACGGTCTAGCATCTATGAATATTCACAAAGATATAAATTTTTCAGTTGACGAAGTTCTAGAAGAATTTTTCAAAAAAACACGAAAAATTTGAAAATTCTTTGCTTCATTGGGCGCGTTTCTAAGAAGCAACTGTTTACCTCAACTGTTGCTGAAATGCTTTCAGCTGTTGAGTTCAACAGTTACGTCTTAGAAACGGGATGATACATTAACTGCCAAAACATTAGTAAACAAGCTAAATTAAATAAAACAGCACAAAAATAAAAAAAAATATATATTAAGCAAAAAATATGGATAGCACAGGATTTATAATGGAATTCTTCTCATTTTATTTTTAACCGACTTCCAAAAAAATAGAACGTTATCAATTCGTCGATACTTTCATTTATGCTCGGTACTGAGTGACTCGGACGCTATTTTCTTNTATTTATTTATAATGGAATTCTTCTCATTTTATTTTTAACCGACTTCCAAAAAAATAGGACGTTATCAATTCGTCGGAATATTTTTTTTAACCCCCAAAATCCCCCCGTGTATCCGTCACTGGGTGATGGCTTTTGTTTGTGCTAGAAAGGTGGTCATCAATAAATAAGATCGAAATTGCCTGTCTTTGGGGTCCAAGTCAGCTTGTGATTCATGGCTTTAAGGGCGATACTTTCATTTATGCTCGGTACTGAGTGACTCGGACGCTATTTTCTTCTAGATCTGCACTTGGCTGGGAGGGTAGTCTTTCGCTTATACCCTTTGAACGCCAACAGTGTTTGATGTTGGTTCGTAGAGAGATTGCCATTATTTACATACCTCTAAATGTCTATTAGCCTCTATAATGCTCTTAGAAGAATTACAGTAAGGTACTGCTGTACTGATAGCATTAGGGCCAGTTTAGAGGGACAACATCCCTCAAAGAATTTCCTTTGCTTCGGTGAAAAATTGTTAAGATCTCTTTTTGATGATATTGTTGTTAAATCCAACGAATTTTATCGGTCCANAGGGCCAGTTTAGAGGGACAACATCCCTCAAAGAATTTCCTTTGCTTCATCTCTTTTTGATGATATTGTTGTTAAATCCAACGAATTTTATCGGTCCAACAAAATGGGTGTCCGACCCTTTTTAAGCTTGGATGTCCGCTTTTTCATTACCATCACCCAGATAAGGGAGATTCTATTCTGGGTGGCTGGAGGATCAGCTTTGAGAACAGTTTGACTGCCCAAAAATATGTAGTTTTTTTCTGGCATATTGCCTATTTAATGAGACGTGGACGGTCTCAAGTATGGCAACTACATACTAGTTCCGGCTGAAGTAGTGTAGCGTCTTTGCTTAGAGGAAAATATGTGCGGAATCGCGCGCTCACAACGACCGCAGCTACATCGTAAGTTATTTTGGAATCATGGACATACAATTTTTGTGAGTGAGATGTGGTGCAGGCACGTATGAGTAGGAAATGTGATCTTGTTATGGGATCAATTTTGTCCAATACCAGTGTTTTAGCCAATCGGGCCTCCTTCCATTTTTAGATTTTGTGCTGTCCGATAAGGTTGTCTTGTTTGAATTTGTAGTAGTGTGAGTGCTGCGTTGTTGCNAATGTAGTTTTTTTTCTGGCATATTGCCTATTTAATGAGACGTGGACGGTCTCAAGTATGGCAACTACATACTAGTTCCGGCTGGAGTAGTGTAGCGTCTTTGCTTAGAGGAAAATATGTGCGGAATCGCGCGCTCACAACGACCGCAGCTACATCGTAAGGTATTTTGGAATCATGGACATACAATTTTTGTGAGTGAAATGTGGTGCAGGCACGTATGAGTAGGAAATGTGATCTTGTTATGGGATCAATTTTGTCCAATACCAGTGTTTTAGCCAATCGGGCCTCCTTCCATTTTTAGATTTTGTGGTGTCCGATAAGGTTTGGTTGTTTGAATTTGTAGTAGTATGAGTGCTGCGTTGCTGCTTCCTATTGAAGCGGTGTAACGTTGGTTCGCTTTGATAGCTCTCTGGGTAAGGGTATTGTCGATCCATTTGACTATTTTGTGATTTGCATCTCTATGGGAGGGTGTCACTTCCAGCAACAAACGTACTCACACACACATGTTATGTTTATTTTAAAAAGTTATAAAAAAATTCACTGAAATGCAGGTAAGCAATTTAAACCAAAGTTCTGCTGAATTAAAAAAAATATATATATATCTTTTTGATTCACAAAGACGAATAGGTTTAAAAATGCCCTTTTAACTAATTTTTTATATCATCCTCAACTAATAAAGCTGGAAGGACGAAATTCGAGGATGTAGACGCGTTCATATCGGTCCTTAACGTACATTTTTTTCAAAAGTAAATATTAGAAATTTTTAAGGATATTCAAGGATAACATTTTAAAAGGACATTTTTAATATCAGTTTGACCGTGTGTACCACAAGAATTTATAATTTCCAATTGTATTTGTGTTTGTTTTGATTTTTATCCTAGCATAACAATTAAGCAAATTATTTTATAGTGCTGGTCACCATACGTAAACAACTAAATCTAAGAACAAAATTAGTTTTAAATTGTAGTTAATGTTTAGATGGAATTCATTTGTAATACAATAAAAGCAACAAAATTTTACAGAAAGGTTGCAGACAAGTTTAAAATAAATTAAGATAAAAAAAATATTTTTTGAAGTAAGTAATTGTTTAGCTTAAAGTACATTTTATGTTCTATTAAATTCTATAGAATTTTTCCTTTCATTGGTACCCATGTTGTTATTCTACTTTGGTATGAATTTTTAAAATAATTTTTCGAATTCATTATGTATATCTTTAAAAGTAACGTAACTTGTCTTCTTACCGTTTTTCCTGTCAAACTGTAGGTGGTTTGGTTAGTGTATTGGTGGTTTTGGTTCAGTGTGTTAATGTATTTTGAATAAATTGGAATAGAACTGAAAGAAATTGTAAAATATAAAAGCAAATGCAAAAAAAAAACAAGCGATCTAGCCGTAGGTATTTTTTTTTAAATCAGCTGATATTGTTTTTACTTAGAAAATTGTATGGTGTTTCAAAAAAACTAAAAACGCAGTTTTACTATATTTGGCCCCATAACCCCATTTTTTTCTGTGTAAATTTTACTGTCGCACGTTGTAATATAAGTAGGATTCTNCTGTCCGATAAGGTTGTCTTGTTTGAATTTGTAGTAGTGTGAGTGCTGCGTTGTTGCTTAAATTAAGATAAAAAAAAAATATTTTTTGAAGTAAGTAATTGTTTAGCTTAAAGTACATTTTATATTATATATATGTTATATTAAATTCTATAGAATTTTTCCTTTCATTGGTACCCATATTGTTATTCTACTTTGGTATGAATTTTTAATATAATTTTTCGAATTCATTATGTATATCTTTAAAAGTAACGTAACTTGTCTTCTTACCGTTTTTCCTGTCAGACTGTAGGTCGATTTTTGGTTAGTGTATTGGTGATTTCAGTGTGTTAATGTATTTTGGATAAATTGGAATAGAACTGAAAGAAATTGTAAAATATAAAAGCAAATGCAAAAAAAAAAACAAGCGATCTAGCCGTAGGTATTTTTTTTTAAATCAGCTGATATTGTTTTTCTTAGAAAATTGTATGATGTTTCAAAAAAACTAAAAACGCAGTTTTACTATATTTGGCCCCATAACCCCCTAGGTGATTCTTTTTCTGTGTAAATTTTACTGTCGCACGTTGTAATATAAGTAGGATTCTTTATTCATTACATAAAAAATTACATTTTAATGACAGCCGCTCTAGGCCATATTTGTATGTATGTATGTACATATGCACGAACGTGTTCAAAAAGCAGCCCTAAATTTTCAGTGTTAACTTCTTTTTGATTGATATTGGGTCACTGAAGTGATGTAATTATCACAAAAATGTGCAAAACTTGGAGAGACCATACACAGTTAGCATGACTCAAAAACATATTTATTTAGGATGAATATGTATGTACGTTAATTCTTAATTCAATTTTCTTTGCTATTTATATTATTTTTTTGCTTGAAACTCTTACACCCACCAGTACTGCGGTTTTATCCGCAACAGCGCTACATAGAACCCAGAAAGAAAAATAAAATTACGAAGAACAAAAAAAAAACAAAACAAAAAATAAATAATAATCGCACCGGATACAGTGCTCGAGGGTTACAAAAATTGCGTGACGCATATTTTTTCTGCTCGCATTTTTCGCTTTTTTTTTTGGTTTACTTACCTTTTTTCTTTTACAAACTTAGCACACAATGTGGAAATCCTCAATACGCAGCAGCGGTCGTCATTTTTCGAACTTTCGTCAACTGTGTTCTCTGCGCGCTAAATATCAAAGCAAACGGAAACGCAATGAAAATAAACACTGTAATTAAGTTAATGAGCATTTTCTGATTTATGTGAACTTAAATTGCTTGAATCTTAGCCTTAAGCCTTATTTGTGTTTTTTTTGTTTTGAAATATATGTTTGTATGTATATTTGTTTATTATTTTTTTTTTTTGTTGAATACCAAAACTATCAATTAAAAATTAATTATGAATGAATGCAAAGCGCTTCGAAGTGGCGCGTGAATTGTTAGAATAATTTTCTTTGATTTTGGTACAAAAGTTCTCCATACATTTTTCTAAGCCAATTCATTCTTACTCGCCATTGATGAGCGGTAAATAAAAATGAAATACTCAGCTAAACAACTTCGAACTGTGATCCATAGAGCGCTAATATATGTGACTAAGGTTTCCTACAAAATTTTGTCAAATTGGTTTTTGGCCGCCTAAGTCGTTCAAATGCGCCTATGTGGAGCGTTGAAAACTTATTTACATAAAACAACGTCGCGCATGCAAATTTTTGTCGACGATACGTGAGCCAATGGAATGTATACTGGGTGACATCTCTGGATGGAGTAACCTGAACAAATTGTGATTAAACCGATCCAAGTAAAAGATGTTCCTACTCTTTCTCTGCCGAGATTGGGGAAAGCCACTGTGAATCTTGCCACTGGGGCAAAATAATTTTGTATTATGCGTGATTCAAAACTTAACTGGAAAAAATGTGGAGAAGAGAGCTAAGAAGGGTCTAGCAGCATACTTAGTACATGTGCAAAAGGACTTTTGGAAAGCAATAGGGACTGTCACCGTGCATCAGATAAGGTATGTATGTACACGACATTCATTAGACCGATTGTAACCCATGGGAGCTTAGTTTGCCTCGGCATATATGGGGCAATGAGTAGCATACCTCAGCATACCTCAATATAACATCTTATCTGCAACCACTGCGCTCTCAGACTCAGTGAAGCCAATAAGCGAAAACCCACCAATCTAGAGCATACAGCAATACTAGGTTAAATAAAAAGGGGTAGGATAAATGGAATCCAAACTGAAATAAGCAGAAATCAGCATTGACTAAATTAAGCCGATTTCGGATTTCCTTACTAAGCGACATATTAGGTTTCCTACCGGAAAAGAATGAACGTTAGGATTCACAATGACAGAGATAGTATATCCGTTCAAACTGGTGGTTTAAAAATGTAGCACAGCACTGGTGACTGTCTCTCTCAATTCGGTGGACCTGCAGATAAACCAGTCCTTTTGTCAGCTGAATGGCTGTAGTGTCTTCCAAGCAGAAATCTACGCTGAAGAAAAGACGGCTAGTCTCCTACTGAATAGCACGGTTTTAGATGGGAAGGCTATATTGACGGCAGTCAAGCAGAATTGAAGAGCAATATCATCTAAGATAGTGAAATCGATGATTATATGGAAGTTTCGTACAAATTTGGTATCACTGAGCCATATCAGCGTCATTCTCTACTGTAATAACTCTCTGAATATGAATCCCGTATGGGTAATGTGTCTCCTCCTTACACTCACTCAAATTGGGCACTCATAATGCGTGACTATGTATATCTATTTACGAGTGAAAGTATGGAACAGACCATTCGCGCCCTATTAATCTTATCTAACCTATTTACAAAAACATCTGTATCTGGATCCAGTTCTTAAAGCTTCTTCCAATATAAATCACTCCTTATAAAGTGAGTTTTTTGGTTGACTTAAGTATATTAAAAAATACCTAATCACCAGTCACACGGAGGAAATTTTATATGAGATAATCAATTTTCAATTGACTAATGGTTGGAATAGACTAGTTTTGAATTTAATGAAATTTGGTCGGAACTTTTTATGGAAAAATTCTAAATACCACGATTTCCGGGATTTTAATTTTATTTTTTGTATATAAAAAATTATTATAGTTACAAAAATTGTTCTTGTCTTCTCTTAAAGGTGATGTTTAGAACTTACAAGAAATTATACATTCAAAAAAAAAATTAAAAAAAAAAAATCAATTAAAAAAATTTTAAACGCAACAACTTATAGAAATTTTTGGCATTTTTATTTTTTTTTTGTACAATGCCTCCAACTGATTTTTAAAGGTCCTGACATTTTCAATTTAGCAAGTATTTTTGCCGCTTTTCATTGACGGTAAGTTTTGTAGCATCTTTTCAAAGGTTCATTGAACGGCAGACTTCATGCGAGTAAATACAGTAAATAAGTTAAATGGGAAAAATATAAATGAACTTGAATTTTCAACCAAACTTTATGTTGAAGGATAAAATTTCTATTGTTTTTTTGTTTTTTGCTTTCTTTCTTTTTTCTCTCTGTTAAATATTTCACTTTTCATTACCTTTTTACCACGTTTTGTGAACTTTGCTATGCCACTTTTAATTTTAATTTCAAAAAATGCCAATTCACGTTACGATTTATAACGATAGCAATAGTCGACTAAAGCGCTTACACTACATACACTCACACAGTACAGCAGCTGGCAAGTACGCATTTCAAATGCTTTCATTGTAGCTCATTTTTTTGTGTGGCACGTGTGTTCTCGCTAACGCTTTTAATTCCTTTTTTTCAGCAAAATATTGCAAATAATCATCATAGTCACTCATCTAAATGCTCATCCGGCTAGTTTTTTTCTTTTTGCTTTTTATACCTTTGCCTTTTTTCCACATAACTGTCTGCTGCGGTTGGTTGTGCAACTGCAGCCGGCCACATCATAGCTGAATATCCCAGTGTTGTTTGCAGGAAAAAGTGAAAGAGAGAAAATAGAGCAAAGCACAGGAAATGCGAGTAGCTGCATACTTAAAAAATTAAAATATCAAAAGCAGCAAGTAAAACAACAAGAAATGCGCGCTCGACGAGATGAAATAAAACTGATTTCATTACCTTGATTAGTTGGCCGTTTCAAGTTTGCGTTCACTAACGTTCGCGTTTGCCTACTCGCATCCTCCCACCGGTCAGCCTACCACGACCATGTTTGTCGAACCATTCGAAATGGCAACATGCAGACGACCCGACCAGATGTTGTGTAAATGTAAACTAAATGTCGTTGTAAAGCAGAGATTGCCAAACTTTTTCCTCGTAGACCACTTTGAACATAGAAACATTATTTAAAAAATTCTAAAACTTAGTAAATAGTTAGCGAAAATTTGAACTTGAATTTATTTTAATTGCATTTTGAAATAGAAAAAATCTAAATAGATTCGCTGAGTTCCGACTTGAATTTTATAAAACCTAATTCGGTGAAGTGTTATATACTCTTTTTGCACGCTTTTACGACACCCATGCAATTGTTTTCAATTTTCAAAGTAGTTTGCCAAATATCGCGGCAACAAACCCATGAAGCTGCGAGTAACAAGTTTCGCGCGGATTAAAAATTTTTTTTTTAATTTGCCCGCCTAATTGGAATCCCATTTTTAATTTAAAAAAATCGTGGTCAGATTCATAATTATCGACCCAAGAATTCCAAAGAAGCAAGTAATCAATTTTGAAGAATTTGTCCGCCATATTGGATCCGCCATATTGGATTTTTGAAACCTTACTGCCATACCTAAACAAAAGCGTTGGGCGGAGCGGTTTCTGACGCGTAGCGTTAGCGCCGAAGTGCCATACCTAAACAAAAGGGTCAACGCTACGTCAAATGCAGAAATAACACCAACAATAAGCATAGGTTTGTTTGTGTGTAACACGAAAATGACAGTTTCGCCGTTTTCTGCAGCCAACTTACCGCTCAGCGTTGACGCCGCGTTGTTTTGGTATGCTTCCTACAAATTGTATGGGCATGAGAATTTTTTGACAGCCAGACAACGCTGACGCTTTTGTGTAGGTATGGCAGTGACTGAAGATTTGCAATCAGTGGTCCCATAAACTAGTGGATACGAAGTGGTGTACAAATCCATCAACGCGAACCTGTTCAAACAGTTTTGTCCCGCTAGATTCTCTATTCAGACCACTGTGCGAAGGAGTAAAAATAAAATATGTGTAATGATTACTAACTTGCAAGTTCTTACAAGTAACAGTCGCTGATCTTCTTAAAACAGAGTCCGAAAAGCCCAAAAAGGAAGTAACAAATAAAATTTGCAACCCTCTGACTCAGTAGAGACGGCGACCATTACGGTGCACACAAAAAAATACCATGGACTTTCCCATTGTCATCATTCGGTGGACAAAAAAATTGCCGCGATGAGAAAACAAGGGTGGCGCCCCTATTGTGGTTTTTCGCGTCATCTCTTCCTCCTATCCTCCTTACTATTGGTCGGTATCGTTTTAGCGCGAACATCCCTAATGGAAACCTTTCCCCAATATATAAGCACACCACCGACAATTAGCTGCCTTGCTCTTCAAGCTGAGCTTTTGTTAACGAAACTAGTTGCCGGGAGAGTTCGCTCCTATCGTTTGGAGTGAAGGAAATTGGGGTAGAATGGAAGAATACACGAAACGAAATTGTTGCGCCCAGTACGCGACAACTCCACGCCCTCCTCATTGAAAAGAGGTTTAAGCTTTCTTTTCCCTAAAACTGCACCTACTTGTCCTTATAAGGTATAAATTTTTTGACGTTTTACGTCCCCTTTCTCGCCTATATTGTCCTCCAGCATATACATCCATGACGACACCTTCTTCGTCACTATAAATGGAATGTACTTCGGCGGTAGCGTCCGACAAAATTATTCCCCCAAACTAATTCTCCTGTCATATGCTGTACATCTCTTTTCCTAAGATTATGCTATTGTGCTAACTTTGCACCGGCCTCTTCTAATCTACTCCTTACGCTAGACCTTATATCCTCGAGCCTCTCTTTTCGCTCTTTGTAACTAAACTTCTCCTGGTCTCCTAGCGAATCGATATAACCCCTACTACCTTCTAACGCCATTTTCCTAACAAAATTACCAAATATGGCCTGGCTCCTAAAACTACCTTAGTTAATTGCTGATCCCATGATCACTGATTATCTGGAACATATGCTCTAAGCCTGTGTGTAGTGTGCGGTGAACCGGAGTTGGGCGCAATAAGCACCGCAGAGTCCCGGCAGTTCACGACTCTTAAACTGGAATCCGTTGACGCAGACCACCGACCGAGGGACACCAAACAAAAGAACAATCTGATATGCGAGAAGCTTACAGATGCCTTTCGCCTAGGCGCTCCGTAAGGGGAACAAAAGCGGAAACTTAGAAAAAAATCCACCACCATCAGAATATACTGGTAGCCTTGGGTCGACTTCACCAAAGGCCCTAACAGATCCACACAAATCATTTCCCAAAGCTCCATTTGCTTTGGACCCCTCGATCCTAATCCCAGCTTATTATTAGGCTTAAACTGCTAACAAACTTAACAATTCCGCACCTTTCTCGTAATATCCACCTTCATGGGCAATATCTGCCCATGGGTCATGGTGGTATTTCTCCAATACCTTGGATCTGTCCTCTCGCCCTACAACCTTTTTGCATTCTGACGAATCACCATAGGCAGAAAGGAATCTCGACTTAACGAATTTGTATGTAAGGGGTATGTAAGACAAAGGGTTTCTTCCAACTGAACGAATCATTTCTTAATAACCGCGTGTCGCAAGCGGAAACTTCAGAAACAACCGGTTCACTCCCGGACAACATATCTGGAACCACATGTTCCTTGCCCTTCCGGTGAACGATCTCAAAATCGTATTGTTGAAGCTCCAGCCAAACCTGAGAATAGTCACACGTAAAATCCCATAAGATAGGTCGTGTCTGCCGACCTGGTCTACGATTTTACGTTGGTGACTGGTTGAGTAGAGAAAAGTGATTGCTCATAAGCACTTCCTGCTGCTTTAAGGAGTTTATCAGCGATTAACACTACTGATGGATGAAAGCTAGATG
>NW_016161270.1:37280-53372 GCF_001687245.7 Rhagoletis zephyria
TAAACTGAAAATTTGAATTTATATCGAAAACAATAACTATTTATGCTTTTCATGTTTTTTGGATTAAAATGTGATTTCTTGAAGCGCATTGGTTGTTGTTGCGCTCGTTATTGTTGCTGCTGCTGCTGCTGCTACTGCTGCTTCTGCTACTATTATTCGTTTTAATGCAAGAATGCGATTACTTTCTCGGTATAATGAAATTTATTCATTCTGTAATAAGTGAAAATTGACATTTATTTATTCAATGGCAGCAATAGTTGTTATCAAATTTGTGTATTTGGTGCATACATTTTGAATTTGACTAAGCAATTATTTATAATTTTTGTGCTTACAAAATTATTTGTAAAAAAAAATCATATTAAACTGGCTATAAAAGCCTTGAGAAGCTGAATAAAAAATTCTTAAATAAATAAAAACCGAATTTTGTAACTTATAACCTATAAATGTACACAATAAATATTATAAATTTATAGAAAAGCCGGCTAATTTCCCCAGAAATTTGAAGCGTTTTCTGCGGAGTGCGAAGCCCTTGTTTAAAAAATTCGTTTATAGTTGTTAAGTTAAATGAAGTATTACAGCAATGTGGATGTCAAACAAAAGGAAGTCACAATTTATTTCGAAGGCGTTGCCACCTTTGCAAAAAGTTAAAATCGATTTAAATAACCTGTTAAACAAAATATTTTAACATCGTTATTAAACAAAAGAAGAAGATTAAGAAATATTTATTTCAAAAATATTTTAAAGGAAACTGCCACCTGTTTAGATATCCTAAATCAATTTAATTAGCAAGTTAAATACAATATTTTGATATGGGTATAAAACGATGGTAGCTTTGCCAAAGCTGTTTGTATTGCGAAAATATGTTCGCCGCGGGTTGCCACCAGTTTTCGAATTTCAATTGACAAGCTAAATGAAATGCTTCAAATATTATAACTGGGAAAGTTTGTGAGTGAGTATATGTGTTGGTCCTTCCTTGTGTAAAATATCACATACAGATAGTTTATAAGCTGGATTTTTTTAAGAGGTGCCACCTGCTTAAGTTATTAGTTAATCGAAGTTCTAAAATAAGGATGCCAAACGAACGGAATTAAAAAAACTTCATTACAAAATTATTTTTAAGAGGATTGCCACCGGTTTAAAAAGTCAAATTGCATTTTAATAATAAGTTGAATGCTGTATTCCGATATGGATGGCAAACGAATGGCGCTTAAGGAAGCTTTGTTTCGAAAGTATTTTGAAGAAAGTTGCCATCTACTCAAAATTCCAATTCCGTAAGTTCAATTAATTATCGGAAAAGGTATAAGGAGGCTTTGATTCGAAAATATTTTTAAAGAGGGTTAGGTACCACCTATTAAAGAGTCAAACAAAGTTTAATCAACAAGTAAAATTAAATATTACAAACTGAAAGTGGTTGCCACCTGTTTAAACATCTAACTAGTTGTTTTGTTGCGAAAACAGCTTGGAAGAGGAGGGTGCAATCTGTTTAAATAAAAAAAAGATTACATCAAAGGGGACATTTGCAAAATGAAATATCTTTCGTCTTTAGCGCAGAGAAAATTTTTTTTAAAAGAATGGTCAGATATAAAAATAATTTAAAAACATATGTATTGTAAGTTGTTTTGTTTTCTACTGAAATGGCCAATTTAGCTGAAACTCGACAAATTAACCAAGTTCAGGACAATAAGCATATTTTTTTAATAAAATTAATGGTTTTCGGTGATATAATTTTATTTTTTTTTGTTACATTTGAAATCATAAAACTTGACTGATTTAAGCTCGGACCGAGTTGTGGGCAAAAGCTAGTATGTAATACATATCGACACCTGAGTGGAAGATCGACCTATCTCGGCAGCCACTTCGAAAACGCCCTGTCTCAGAAATCTTTTCAAGAACTCCCTATCACAGAACTCGGCTCAAAAACGTCCTCTCTCAGCTGCTGATCCAAAAGCGCCCTAACTCAATATATTTTCAATGTGTTATCAGCTGAGATAGGGTGCGATCTTCAATCCAATTCTGTGATATAGTTTTTTTAAACAAAATTCTGAAATAGGGCGGTCTTTAATCAAATTCGGAAGTAGAGCGTACTGAAAATTTTTCTGAGATAGGGCGTTTTAGAAGTCGCTGCCGAGATATATAGGTCGATCTTCCACTCAGGTGTCGATATATTCATCTCAGCTTGTTTCCCAACCTTAGATTAATAACATCCCTTTTCCGTAAGAGTAACTCTTATATTTTTTACAACCCTGCTGATTTCTTCCACAATCAGTTGGAAAGTACTTCCTCGGTTTTTCAGCCAAACCAACGTACCAAAAGGAAATGCTAACCAAAAGGAAATGTTAAGCATTCCACACCATAGCAAAAATCGAACTTGTTATACGAAATTATATAAATTAAAAATCTGTAATTTATTAGAAAAAAAAAACCAAAGAAATATGCTTTATAAATAAACGCAATGTTTAAGGCTAAATCAAGTCGAAATTTTCCTACAGTGACGCTTGAGCATTGAAGTACGAGTTATTATTCACCCTCCACTGAGCCGTAGAATTTAATGCAAATGCATTTCTTTTCCATTATATTGTCGAATAAATAACTTAATAATTAAAACAAGACTGTAGAAAATAAATAACTGCACTCAGTACATACAAACTTACTACCTAAAACTACTTGAATTAAAAGGTTCTAAGTTTGAATTGGCTTAAAAATGAGGTTAATAACAAACACGAACTTCTTCCTAATGTACGCAAATCATTACATGTTTTATGGAATTTCGAGAATATGTGACTATTTACCAATATAAGAAAATATTTACATTTCAATGCTTTAATATAAAATACATACTTTACCTGAATTGTAAATGATTTTATTGTAGTGCTAGCCATGCTCATATATCCCCAACTTTTAGGCTTAAATTAATAGCACTTTTACTTAATGGCATGCCATTACTTAACTACTGCACAAAGTAATTATTGGTTATTTATTGAAGGATGACAACTTTGTTTGTTTAGTGATTGAAATCATTAGCTCATGCAGCAATTAACATGTAGGAAAATCAACTAAAGACCTCATTAGTTTTCTTTTGTATGGATAAATACCTGTGTCCTACCTTATCTGGTATGGATAAAGACAATTTTATTGTTAGCACATTTAAGCCTCAAAAACTGTAATTTTCCAATACTGTATGATTTGGGTCTGGTTCAAAAACTATTCCGAATTTCTTTACTTCCTTTCTAGTTATGCCAGTTGATCGAACCGCATGCAGATAGGCTCTGCTGCACTTAGTCCCATCCCAACATAGCCATCTGTGCTGGGTATGGTAATTAACACGTTAATTGACACGTTTTCTCAAACCGGTTTCAGCCGTATTTTTATTTTAGGCGTTTTTTTTTTTAATCTAGATTTTTCGAATACCGAGTAAATCGGTTTTTACAAATCAAATAAACCGGGCTTTCGACCAGACTATGTTTACACCAGCAAATAAAAATTCTATACATTTATTTTATTGAAAAGGGAACTAGAAAATTTTTACAATGGGTATTAGTGGAAACGCGTAAATGCCTCGTAAACACGTAAACCTCGTAAATAAACCGATTTTATATACAAAATTAAAGTTCACGAGGTTTACATTGTTAAGAGGCATTTACGCGTTTAGATATATTGCCCAAATATTTCCGGTAATATTATTTTGTATCAACTTAACTTCACTTAACGCGGACGGATATGTACCTAAAAACAGGCACGTTAACAAACAAAAGTACATAGTACAAACATATCTGTGGACTTTTGACAAAACAAATTCTCTCCAGTGAGGTCATTTTCTCTTCAAAGCAGTAATGCATTGAGTTCGTGAATGATATTTTTATGTTTAGTCATTAATAGGAGTAGTTTAAGATGCTATCTTAATGAAAGTTAAATAAAAAATTTTAAATTTTTAAATGGTAATTACCTATATAATTTATTCTAAATTCCAACCTGCCGAAAGCACAGTGGTTGTTTTGTCAAAAGTCCACAGATATGTATTTGAATACATGTCTGAATAGTACTACCAACTAAGTGGCATAACTACGAGCATCAACTAAAAATCCCATTAAAGCCAGACAATCCTGGTACTCAAAGTTGAATTGCTTTTGTGTTGTCAGTAATTATAACGCCATTATCAACAAATATGCAAACACACAAAACAAATGTCTCTATTTAAGTAAGTATGGAGTGTGCTGTTTAAGCAACTATAAGTATTTGGAGATTTCAATGTGCATATGTACGCTTTTTTATGTTTCCAAATATGTACAATACTACTGTTTTCAGTAGTGAATGCACTTGCACTTGTAATTTGGTGATCTATATATGTATGTATGCATGCATACTATACACAAATATACATATATGTTAGTTACAAATGTACGTACTTGTATGATATGAAAAAATTTCCCATTAATTACTACACAGTTTCAAACACATTAACTTTTTATTAAGAGTTCACGTAAGTAGCATAGACTTAGAGCATTTTTAAATAAGTTCCGCCTTACTCTATGCATAGCTTCGTTTGAGTAGATATGTACTATGAAAAAGGTCAGCGCCGCCAGCGAAGTCAATTCACCGGGACTAAGCCTGGTAAACAAACTTTTGTGAAGGCAGCGTGTGGATATGACCACTTCCAAAACCACGAAACCACGAATATTTTGTAAATGTCTGGCAGGTAACCTAATCTAACGATGCAGCTCCAAGACACTGAAATGGTAATACATGATGATAGCACAGCTAATATACATATATTCATCATTTTGCGGTTGCCTGCGTTTCAATACCTACTCTGGCACATCGCATCTTTCAGCAACAATAACTGGCATATATGTACATATCCTCTAAGAATATGGAGAAGCAAGGTCAGCGCTCCTGACAGCACTGTCTCCCAGAAACAATTTACCGAGATCCATCATTTCTAACAAAAGACTCCAATCAGAGGTAGGCAACAAGGCAACTTGGAGATTTTCTTCCCTCGAAAGGTTAGTACACTGACGACTTGAAAACTTCAGGTAGAATAGGGACGGATTCTTTGAACCCAAACCCAGCTAAACTCAATTACGAATAGAGGATCATCCTAAGCGCTAGCCAAGCGACGCTCAAAGCTCTTCAGTCGTTGGAGATCACATTATCATTTGTCCTTGAGTGCATTGAGAAACTTAACTCTCTCTGTAAGTTAAAAATAAATTTAAATTAAGTAAACATTGTTTAACGAACTTTACTTATAGTTTGCAATAAAATATTTGTTTCAAGTTTAAAAATTCTATCTTTAAAGAAACATTCTCTTTTATTCAAAAGACTTGTTGTAAAATTCGGTTTTATTTGAATATTTTGATACTGGTTTGCAGCAGCTTCATGAAATATAAAAACTAAATGAGAATTCTAAATCGAAAACTGCTTTGTTTTTAGCTCCAAAACGCTTATGAAAAAGCTTGCTGTATGAACACTTTCATATAGCTACAGCAATTTGAAAGCTTCAATCAGCCCGGAACGGCTTCGCTCGGCTCGGCTCCGCTCCGCTTTCTGTGTGAACGTACCCTAAAGCATTCTTTTTGCACTTATTTATTTCAATCATTGGAGTTCCAGAAACAAGTATAACTAGTTAGCCCGCATGGCGTTAAAACGCCAAAACTGAGTTTAGCTTTTTAAACAGGTTGAAACACTATTCAAAACCCCAAAAAAATTTCCATAAGATTCATATAAACACATTTCTGAGTGAAGCGAGCTCTCGCATGGTGTCGGTTTTTCTTTTCATAAAATTTCTAAACACTCTATACAGCTAAAAGTTTTAGCTTCAAAAAATAAAACGTTATTGCACATCTATGTACAATCCCAGTTCTATAATTTTGGAAATTCGAAATAACGGTGTATGAAAATCTAATCAAAAAAATAGATAGCAATCCAATTAAAAGTATTATCAAACTAATGTTTTCTCTAAAATCTTAAATTTCGCAATAATATTTCGATACTCCATTTAACTTGTGTATAAGTAAAACAAATTCGACTTTTTACACAGGTGGAAACCCTCTTTAAAAGTATTTTCCAACTAAAATCTTTTTCGTCTAGCATTGGGATACATATTTCAATTAACTCATCAATTATGTTGAATTTGATTTTTCTAACACGTGGCAACTCTCCTAAATACAGTTCAGAAACAAATTATTTTCAAACTCATTTCGATTGATACCCATATTTTGACAATCTATTTAAATTATTAAAAAATTTAAATTGAATGTTTTCAACAGATGGCAATCCTCTTCAGACACCCTAAAAACATTATAAACGTTCAAGGTAAATATTTCTAAACACTCGTTTGTTTGATAACCACATTTATTTACTTATTATTATTTTACAATTGCATACAATTTGTGTATAATGCAACTAAATTCGACTTTCAGAACAGGCAGCAACCTCCTGAAAGCAATTTTCGAACTAAAAATCTTCTTAAACATCTTTCCTATGACATTGTTATAACTATTTTGAGTAACCGATGAATTTAGTGAAATTAAATTGTTTAAACACGCGGAAACCCTAGTAAATATAGTTTAGAAATAAAGGGTTTTAAACCCATTTAAATTGATAACCACCTTTTTGTAGTTCATTTAACTTATTCAATAATTTGAATTTAATCTTTTACGCTGATGGCAACCCTCAGGCACATCAAAACTATTGTAAATTGTCAAACTAAATATTTCTTGAAACTTTTACAATTTACAACCATTTTTAGGATTCCATATAACTTGGATATAAATTAATTTAATTCAACTTTTCAAACAGGTGGCAACCCTTTCCAAAATAATTTCAAACTATTACCTTCTTAAACCTCTTTTTTCTGACACCCATTTGGTGATACGTTATTCACTTACCCAATTCCTTTAATTAAAATTGTATTCGATTTTTTAAAGATGTGGCAACTCTACTAAAAGTAGCTAAGGTATAAAGCCTTTTCAAAATCAATTCTGTTGATAACCTTATTACAACTATTTATTTAACTTTTTTAATAAATTGAGCTTAATTTATTAACAGGTGGCAGCTTCTCTCGAAAAATTTAAACCTTACTGCAACTGTACAGTCCAAGCCTTTTAAATTGACAACTCATTTTTGAAAATCAACCAAACGGTGCGGACTATAATGGCACTGATTAGTAAATAATTAAATTTTAAATGTTTAACAGGTGGTAACTCTTTTCGAAACGGTAAAACCTTGTTGCACATCGGACAAACGGTGCAGATCAGATGACCTGTACAAAAAATCCCTTCGCGTATTCTATATATATATGTAGATAGATAAAAATAAATCAAGCACTTCAGCAATTTTAGCCTTAATACGTTGACTTCAGGGAAGTAGTAGCGAAATTACGATTTTTTTTATTGTCACTCGAACAAGGCATACCTTTTCTTAATGACTTTGAGAAGTTTTCAAATAGAATGTTCATATTAGAGGAAATGAAAGCAGGCATCAAATACAGCATATCAGCGAAGTTTCAAAAGTGTGCTACCATATTGAAAAAATAGCAGCATGCAGAATATTTGTCGCAGTTATTTTGAAAGTTTTGAAATTTAACGATTATTTCATTTTCAAAGTTTAATATACATTAATCATATAAACAAACCAAACCGATTTCAAAATCAAGAACACCGTTGTAAAGATATTGTTCTGTAGATGAGGAGAGTTTTTGTGGTTTCAAAATTGGTTGAAAATAACGGCCAAAATCGTTTTAAAATTTCCGTATTTGTGTATTGTAGTTGTTGAAACCTCTTCAATTTTAGTTGCTTTACTTCGTATTTGAAATGCAACTTTATGATAAAGATAAATGTGATGATGAAGAAATAAATGATAACGATCAAGACAAAAAAGTGCAGTGAAATTGAGGATAAAAACGAAAATGAAAACAATGAGAAATACATATGAATTAGGTTAACTGAAATGGTAAGACAATTTATTGAAATTTTTCGATAGGAATCGAAATAAATTCAGTCATAAAAAATTTAGTTATAGAAATTTATGCAGTTACCGAAATTTATCGATCATCGAAGTTTATTGAGTTATCGCAACGTATCGAATTATTCAATTTGATCAATTTTACTCAAGTTTATTGAGTTGTCAAAATCTGTGTATATACACAGAAACTTCGTTGTCGAAATTTACAGATAGTTATCGAACTCTAAAAATTTATGGGATTATCGAAATTTGTAAAGTTAATGGAAATTTTAAAGTTATCGATATTTACTCAATTTCCGCTATTTACAGAGTTCACAAAATTTATCGAGTTATCGGAATGCATCGAGTTCTCTTAACTTATTGAGTGATCGATTTTTATTTATTTAAATTAGGCCATTTATTGAATCGAAGTGTTAGAAATTTTCAAAATATATCGAGCTATCGAAATTTCAAGGTTTCTTGAGTTATAACTGCTTATCGAATTTTATCGTGTTACCAGAGTGCAACGCACTATCAAAATTTGTTAATAGCTTTTAAAAAATATGGAGCTATCAAAATTAACCGAGTTATCGAAATTCAAATAGGTATCGTAAGTTTATTGAGTTATTGATTTATATCTATATATATATATATACAAATTTATGGAGCCATCGAAACGCGCAGTTATCGAAAGCATATCGAAATTAGTCGAGTTATCGAAATTTTTTGAGTTATCGGATTGAAGTGTTTGTTGAAATTCATAGAATTATCGATATGTATTAATTTATCGACAATCTGGAATTTATCGCGCCAATTCCAAATCCTCCCAAAATCCTACAAAGTCCTTCAAATACAAAAAATTGTAGTCACGTTTTAATTCCGAAGCAGGAGATTTTTCTATAATTAATTTTGTGCCTTATATGTAAGTTAAACGCCATTGCTAGTAAGAAAATCTCTCCAAGGCTCTTAAAAGCTAGAAAAACTTCGAAATTCGACAGTAATTGGACCTTCTGGTATTGATTATAAGATGACGATAATTTGTGCAACGAAAATTCCAATTTCACAATTTTTATTGAAGAAATTAATATGGTATACATATGTATATATACGAGAGGAATACTGCAGAAAAATATTCCAATATTTAGTTACTTTTAAATAATATGACTTTTAAGTTAAGGCGAGTGAGTAAACGTGTTTTCTGCCTGTGTACGGTGCTACGGGCGTATGCGTTACATAAATATACAACTACGAATGTATTGCACGAATTGTTATTTTAACTTTTTATATATACTTAATGCATTTTTTAAGATTTTATTTAAATACAATTTCGCGATGAAATCTCATTCTTTATAGAAAACTAAAGATAATGCATTATTTAAGATAAGTGTGCCCCCACTTTGGATCAAAAACACGTTTTGCCGAAAAATGTAACAACTCGTGAGATTTACTCATATATGGACGGTAGGAGTTAGTGGATTAAAGTCTCATACTAACGGGGTTAGACTTTCGATGCTTCTTCCTTTGAAAAAAAAATAATAATACAATTCTACACGCGGCTTTTTTCAGCTTAGTATATGCAACCTAACCTAAGGTAAAGAGCAGCATTAAGTTGCGCATTATATGCGTACATAGGTAAGTTTAGGTCCAGCAACTTGGGCTTCTCGCTGCTGGGGTGTTAGCATTCAAACACAGAAACATACCAGTTTACTTATTGCTTTTTTATTTTGTAAAAGACGTCCTGCGGGAGTGATTACGCTGCGTCGCTGAAGCGAAGATATACAACGATAAATGGCTGCTGAGTAGCGCGCAGCTGTACAAATGTGAATTAATAGAAAAAATTATGTTAAGGCAGAAATGTTGTAAGTGCAAAAAAAAAAGAAAAAAGAAAATCACTATGGATAGATCATATTATGTGCGTGTTTGGTGAAAGAAAAAAGTGAAATAAAAAATTCGCGCCCGAAAATGTGTAATGAAATAAACATGTTTATTATGCGAGAGCAACCGACACCAGCACTGACCTGCAACATGACACAACCTAACATTGATGATCATTTAGGGATTTTGATAAATTAACTTATTTGCAACATGAAGATTTCATTTGTACATACAAATGCGGGTTTACAAACACGCACACAAACGTACATAGGTACATACATGTCGGCTATATGAGCCAGCAAAAATTCACGCATTGCTCTTTGGAGTACCTTTTGCACGCGTAATGCGCGCATCTCTATCCTGATATCCTTAGAGCCTTAGAGAGCTGTGTTGGTATGCCGATGAATAATAAAACATGCTGATAAAAGCAACGAACAAAAATTGTGTAAAAGAAAAATCAGAAAAAAAATCACATTAGAAATGTACTGGCATAAATGATGTTTTCCTGTAGACCCCGCAAAAATGGCAAAGGAGAATCAAAAACGTTAAATGACCAGAAAAAGTGCGAAAATTATTCCCACTCATGTTTACATGCCGCTTAGCGACTCAATTAGTTTGAGTTCTACAGCAAAGCTGCCGCGTCAATGTCGCCTTTGTTTGCTGGTACGAGCGCTGAGTGTTATGTAGTCGTAATGGAATACCTTTTACAGTAGCATACCTCAGCATCACCTGGCCATTTATTGTCCATTCAGTCCGTTTTAGGTTCAAAACGCATTCAACACTAGCATTAATGGCCATTTCTATTCACTTGTGTACTATGTTCATTTGCGTGCGCGCTAATTATCCTAGCGCCCTTACTGCTTTATCATTGGTTTCACTAAGGACTTTTCAATTGCATTTATGACAGCGTGAAGACTGAGCTTCTATAGGTTTCTGTGTAATTCTAAATTTATAGTGCATTAGGTGCATTAGAAAAAAAAATTTAATTTCTTGCGTGCGTGCATGGCTGTTAATGATTTAAACAAAAAATTAATATTTCGCGCAGACTCATTTGTAATGTGTATGTGGTGGAGCTTCTTCATGTTGCCAATATAAATGAAATGATCTACGGCATGAGGCCTTCAACGAACGGCCCATATTTTCTAGGAGAAGTTTTTTGGGCAAAAATTTTGCCTAATTATATCATACTTNAATCGACATAGGCAAGCGCAGACGGACCTTATTTACCGAAGAGGTAGTCGGATACCAACAAGCCCGAAAGAAATTCTGGCATCATGAAGAACGTCACGAAGTCGCAGAGAAAAATACTGCCTACAGGGCCATGCTGCGACCAGACGCAGCGCGAACTATGCCGGACCAATACACAACCATTTTTGCATAATAAAAATTTAGAGCCCAAAATATGTGAGTCCGATCAGCTTGAAAATCTGACCAATAGCAAAGAAGCGCAAAAAAATGAGCAAAAAGTTAAGCGACTTACTACTAGTAGCTAAGACAGAGGGAACGACTGGTTTGGGCTAAGTCCGAAATTGAAAGCGGGCTAGCTTACTTTGTGACAAGGACAAGTAAAAAACCCTTAGTTCCGGTGTTCGCAAGCCCGATTGAGGAGGCAATGACAAAAAGGCAAAGCTACTTGGAGAGCGATTTTATGGATGCGACGGTCAAAAACCCACAACGTCAAAAGCTACAGCGGTGATACTTATTGACGAAGCAAACCACTGGGTTAAATGTCAGAGGAGCGGTGGAAGGTGGTTTAAATGCCAAGGAAAAAAACGCCGAACGTGCACAGGATATCATCCTCAAAATCAAAAAGCCGGAATCTTTGTACTCTAACTATGTGCTATGCACATCCTAAATAATGTCTACTTCAAATGTACTCAACTAAAATTTCTACAACCGTCTGACATAACTAGGAGACCTATTGGTCTATGTGGGGCGGTCAGCCAGCCAGAATAACCTAACCTCACCCAGGTGACTTACGGAAGGTTTTAAGAAGGCGAAGTTCTATAAAACTACCACGGTGACCTAGTGACCAATGTCCGGAAGAAACTTAGATTAGCTTCGGTTAGATAATTTTATGACGGCAGCTCTGAAAGAATTCACTCGGAAGCCATAAAGATCCATTGCGATGCCCATAAGAGGGTTTCATCGTGCCTATCCCTACATGTTTTTAAACCATCCCGATTCTCAAGCGAAACCCAGCAGACCGTCTGATCCTCAACTCAATGGGATGTTTAAGACGTATGGTAGGTGGTTAAGCGTAAAAAAATAAGTTTCTAAAACTTAGATGAAATTAAAAAAATATATACAGGGTGTGTTAAACCACCCGTCCACCCCCTATAAAATGAACGGAAATGTTTTTTAATGAAATACGACCTTCCAATTCAGTGATGCACTATCTTTTGGTGATATTACTGAGCGGAAGGCCATTTTTATTTCATTAGACATATATTAATTTTTCCTACTAATTCGGATTCAGGGGATAAAAATACGTAACTTTTGTTTGAAACTTTTTTCTTGGAAGTGCCTTTTTTAACCTTTAAATGACCTTCGAAATTCTCAAATAAAAAAAAAAATATATTTTTATTGGAAAGCAAAAAATATGAATTACCAAGTCGGGGATGCTCTAATTTTTGGTTCGACCGGAAGCGTATTAAATATACCGAAAGTCCATTCCAGAAAAAAGATTCCAACAAAAGTTTTGTGTTTTTATGCGCAGATTCCGTATCTATGGCAAAAATATATATATCCTGTTTAAAAATGCACTACTTCCGGTCGGTTTAACCCACTTTGAGTCGAAACAGAAAATCGGTAAAACGACCAAAAGATCTTTTTAACATGAAAGGTGGTAAGGTAGACTTTCGTGCCAAAAAAAAAAAAATCTTTTTTCGCCTTTTCTCTTAGTTAAACCTGAAGGATTAGGAAAATATAGTCAAAGAAGCCTTTCAACATCCAGAGTTCGTGCCTACATTCAATGCTAGTTTCTGTATTAAAAAAAGCATGTCTTATGATTTTTTGTTTCTTTGAAAACCAAAGCAACAATTCCACTTTGCACATTTAATTCTAGCGTAGCATTTATGCAATGGTCGCGCGCCTAAAAATAGATTTTCAAAAAACCAAACATATCTAGATACCAAATTCACGCCCATCATTCAATCACTCAAACCAACGCCACAATGTCACCACCATCATTTGCCTCACCATCGCTGTTCACCAATTTACCATAACCACCAATGCTTATCGCTCCGGTTTTGCTATCGTTGACACACGCAAAGTGATAAAAGTGAAAATCCATTAAATTTTCCACAGTTAATTAAACGCAAACAACCAGCGCAATGCGTGTGCAATGATTTCACCAACCAGTTAAGGCAGCAAGAACGGGAATGTAGAGGTTAGCAGCAACAACAACAACAAAAGTAACAACAGTTGTAATAACAACAACAATGCCATGTACGAGTAGTTTGCCACAGTTCAGCGGTGCTTTTCCAATTCAAGCAAAGCGCGGCAGGCCAACCGAGGAGACAAGCCGACAATGCGAAAACCAAAAAGGTGGTGACACCACACAGCTGAGCAAAGCATATGGCGTTGTGTAAACTTTTGCACTCAAACACACAAACATTTATGCTTCTACGAGTATTTGTATATACATATATATGTATATATGTACTATATGTATGGTTACAGTACGTACATAAAAACTTACAATAACCTTTAATTCAGCTAACAACTGCAGTTGTAATGTTTGTTTGTTTTATTTTTTTTTTTTAATACAGCTTATATACATTAAAGTTCTTGTGGCTGATTGAGTTTTGCTTTAATGGCTGCTAGATTTTAATGATAACTGCCAATGGCTTAGCTTTTGAGTATCTTTCTGTACTGTGTAATGTATCCTTTTCATCACACTTTTTCACCTTTAACTCCACAGCAATGAAAAGAAGATATTCTACTTCGCAAAAGTTTTTACTTATTTGTTCTTGCTTTTAGTCACCTTACATTTATTTAAGATTCAATCATTCATCCAACATGAGCTTGTTTGTCTTCGCTGCCACCCTAGCATATCTCTCTACGCGCCAACATCCTTTGAGATTTTGCCAAGATTGTAGTGGCAGCGAAGTTGGAGTGGTATTGAGTGATTTGCTGAAAGCAAAAGCAATGAACTGCATGGAAACCAATTTTCTTAATTGACTTATTGGTTTCCAAACAGTTTACTTAAATGTAAAAGGAACGAGCATGGGAAGAATTGAGGGACAGAATATGTATGCGGAGGTGGATTTCTCATGTACATATTGAGCTAAAACACTTTCAATATTGAAATTGATGTTGTTGCTTACACATAATGAAGGTGGCAAGGTATGTAATTTGAGGGAAATAATTTCGGTCATTTAACGTTTTAATAAAGAAGTTTATGTGGTATCAACACATTTTTATTGTAGATGTCGTATTTTTCGTTTATGACATTTCATTTAAAATATTTCTATCTCTATGAGCCCTTAGGGGGGAGGTGCTCATCTCACTAAAAGTAGGCATCAGGACATTTAATGGTAATTATACTTAAGTATTGACGATTTTGCAAGATTAATATCTAACCCAAACTTTCTTTTCTCGTGGATCACTTTAAAAATTTTACTGGTTACACTGGACCCCTGGCGCTACATTTCTACCGTAAATCCAAAATTGTGAAAAAAGTGAAGATAAGATCTAACGTTGGAAATTTCTTAGCCCTCAATTCGGTGTGGTAAAAATAAAATGAAAAAGGATCAGTCCAGCGCCTTCGTCTAGACCTGCGGGCTGTGTCCGAGCCACAGCCGCTAAACTTAAACGTGGAATACGTGTTATTATTAAGATCACATTCAAGTTAAACTTCAATCATATACCATCAGCTTATAACCAGATATATTTCCCTTCATAACTACTGTAGAAATTTTTATTACTTTTTATATTAGCCTAGGTCCCCGCATTAGTATTCTTCTTTGTTTTGGTGCTCATGTTTCCATTATCTTCGTCTTTGGATTTGTGCATAAGTTTGCTAAGACTTCTGAAACAGCTGGCAACCCTACTAAATATAGTTAATACATATTTCATGTAGCTGATGAATTGAGTTAAATTTGATTTTTCAAATACGTGGCAGCCGTCCTAAATACAGTCCAGAAATAAAGCCTTTTTAAATCCGTTTCATTTGATAGCCATATCTTTAATAAATCCTTCAACTTATTAAATAATTTGCTTTTACCTTTTTAAACAGGTGGCAACCCTCATTAATGTTGTAAATAATCAAACTAAGGATATCTTTCCACCTTCGTTTCACGTCATATTTTAATAGTTCATTTAATCTATGCATAGTTTAACTAAATTCGAATTTTAAAACAGGTGGCAACCGGTTTTCGACTGACACACATATTGCTATATATATTTAAATTGTGTATATAATTCGCTTAATCCAAGTTGAATTTTTTGTCTAAAACATATGGCAACCCTCTTGAGGAATGGATCCGTGTGCACAATCCGCATAAAAGCTAGGTTCTTCAACATCTCGCTCATCTGCGCCCATGCCCTGACGCAAGAGAAGGATGAGGCGTCCAAGGATCTCTTCTATGAGCGCTTGGAACGAACATATGAGCGCTGCCCCCAAACACGATATCAAAATCGTGCTCGGCGCAAGTGGGCAAGGAAGGAATCTTTGGCGCCACTGTCGGAAAATTCAGCCTCCACGACGTAATGTCCGATAACGGACTGAGGTTTCGCCGTGGACCGAAACATGGTAATATGTGGTACTAGAGTCCAGAATAAAGAGATCCATCAAGCTACATGGCTATCTCTTGATCGAAAAACGAGAAACCAAATCGATCATGTTGTGATAGACGAAGGCATGCTTCCAACGTTTTAGACGTACGTACTCTGCGAGGGCCAAACATCGACTCGGACCACCATCTTGTTGCAGCCAAGTTACGCACCCGCCCTGTGCAGCAAAAAATGTGCGCCCAACAATGCAAGGAAAGCTTAACATCGAAAAGCTGCAATCACAACAGACGGCCAATTTATTCGGCACTCGACTCTCACACCTGCTGTCTGAGAGAACTCTTCAACAAACTGACATACGCGAGCAGTGGAACTACATTCCCCGCTCCTTAAGTACCACCGTCGAAGAAGTAGACGGATTTCAGCAAGACCGAAAGAACCACTGGTACAATAAGGAATGTCAAGAAGCTGCAGAGAAAAAAGATGCCACCTTCAGGGCCACGCTGCGATCGTGTGCAACGCGAGCCATGTGGGACCTTTATA
>NW_016161271.1:0-1841 GCF_001687245.7 Rhagoletis zephyria
CAACATTGTCGGTTCTTTATTTAGTGTAAAAACAAATTTACAAAGTGGCAAGCGCACAAAAAAAGCATACTAATTTGAGGAATTTACAGACAGCAATGGGAAGAGGAACGTTGGGCCAAAGGTATGTTATTAAATAGTCTCCAAAAACCATAAGAAATAAGAAACCGCAATACATAAATCACCAAATGATCACATAAATATATACACATATAAATCTGTGAAAATTTGTAACCGAAAAGTATTCAAAACTGTAATTAAAATGAACTAACATAAATAAGAATACATATTTTTTATTTCATACTTAACGGGATTTAGAAGACAAATGGGGATTTTTTAGGGATAACTGAAGCCCGATATGGGGATGCGCTAAAAAAAAAAATCTGGAAACACTGCCTACCATTGATATGTCCGCATACCTAATTTCAAGTTCGTGGGGCTTGTGGTTCCGAAGTTATAGCTGATAAAAAATTTCGCGCATATGGAATTTGCCACGCCCCCTTTTACAAACTCCTTTATATATACCCTCCTATAAGGACCTACCATTGATATGTCTGCATACCGAATTTCAAGTTCGTGTGACTTATGGTTCCGAAGTTACAGCTGATAAAAAATTCCACGGCTATGGGATGTGCCACGCCCCTGTTTACAAACTCGTTTATATATACCCTCCTATAAGCACCTACCATTGATGTGTCCGCATACCTAATTTCAAGTTCGCGGGACTTATGGTTCCGAAGTCATAGCTGAAAAAAAATTCCACGCTTATGGGATGTGCCACACCCCCTTTTGCAAACTCGTTTATATATACACCCCTATGAGCCCCTACCATTGACATGTCTGCATACCATTTTTGGGGATATCTCGGCTAAAGGGCCACCTATCGTGTAAGTTTTAAGTTAAAATATTTCTTTTCAATCGGCTAAATTTNCCTATCGTGTAAGTTTTAAGTTAAAATATTTGTTTTCAATCGGCTAAATTTTATTCTAAATATGAGCCATATTCAATTTTTAGGAGTATCCTGACCCCAGCGCCACCTAGCGAGCACATTTTTGGCAGGACAATTTCTTTTCGAGGTACTGATATATGTTCCAAATATGAACGAAANTTTCAATCGGCTAAATTGTATTCTAAATATGAGCCATATTGGCAATTAAATGCAATTTTTAGGAATATCCTGACCCCAGCGCCACCTAGCGAGCACATTTTTGGCAGGACAATTTCTTTTCGAGGTACTGATATATGTTCCAAATATGAACGAAATCGGTCCTGCCGTTTAGTAGTTTAGTGACATTCAATATACGGAAAACTCTATGAAATTGTGAAATGATGCGGTCTCAGCTTTCTTCATTTTTCGGCAACAACAACAAAAAATTTCAAATTTTTTAAATTAAAGAAGGTCCAAAAATGTGCTTTTTACGGAATTGAAATCGATTCAGGCGTTTGGTCAGGCATCGCGGTCATACGAAAAACATTTAATTTTTATATATATAGAAGAGCAAAACTGGAACAATTGAACGGAAAGTTAAGTTTGTGGAAATGTACTTCTTCAGTTTATTTACTTTATGGTAATTCAAACGTCCATTTCGCCTTACCGATGTTTAACTGAACGTTTTACCATAAAAATTTTAAGATTCGCATATGGAAACTCAGAAAAAAACAAACAAACAAAAATGAACTGGATTGTTCCAGTTTTGCACCCTCTTAGTATTTGCTGAATTGTATAATTCAAAGAGGAGTTCGGTCTCATTTCCTGCAATTTTGTAATCGAGGCGCGTGGGATTTTCGCTGTGAATGCTTTAAGTGCACAACCCAAGCAAAAAGAATTTAAAGTTTTTGCAAAA
>NW_016161271.1:9773-53358 GCF_001687245.7 Rhagoletis zephyria
TATCCTGACCCCAGCGCCACCTAGCGAGCACATTTTTGGCAGGACAATTTCTTTTCGAGGTACTGATATATGTTCCAAATATGAACGAAATCGGTCCTGCCGTTTAGTAGTTTAGTGACATTCAATATACGGAAAACTCTATGAAATTGTGAAATGATGCGGTCTCAGCTT
Source organism: Rhagoletis zephyria (assembly GCF_001687245.7). NCBI lineage: Eukaryota > Metazoa > Arthropoda > Insecta > Diptera > Tephritidae > Rhagoletis > Rhagoletis zephyria. The sequence continues at coordinate 9,945 of NW_016161271.1, forward strand.
TCTTCATTTTTCGGCAACAACAACAAAAAATTTCAAATTTTTTAAATTAAAGAAGGTCCAAAAATGTGCTTTTTACGGAATTGAAATCGATTCAGGCGTTTGGTCAGGCATCGCGGTCATACGAAAAACATTTAATTTTTATATATATAGAAGAGCAAAACTGGAACAATTGAACGGAAAGTTAAGTTTGTGGAAATGTACTTCTTCAGTTTATTTACTTTATGGTAATTCAAACGTCCATTTCGCCTTACCGATGTTTAACTGAACGTTTTACCATAAAAATTTTAAGATTCGCATATGGAAACTCAGAAAAAAACAAACAAACAAAAATGAACTGGATTGTTCCAGTTTTGCACCCTCTTAGTATTTGCTGAATTGTATAATTCAAAGAGGAGTTCGGTCTCATTTCCTGCAATTTTGTAATCGAGGCGCGTGGGATTTTCGCTGTGAATGCTTTAAGTGCACAACCCAAGCAAAAAGAATTTAAAGTTTTTGCAAAATGGTCAGAAAGGCTACGCCATAAAGAAAGAAATCACATCGGCCAAATGTCCGTTTTATTGTCATCTAAACAAACGATAAAAGGGCGGACCTCAGTCTGCAAGATCAAGAGACCACAAAAAATTGCAATTTGCTAGGCTAGGCATATTGGGGGGTCTCTGAATACCAAAAAACTTTGATTCAAAATCAAAAATTACTGCCTTTTCACCACAAAGAAAGTGACTGGACATTATGTAAGACATCGGAACAAGTTATTGCAGCACAAAGATAAAGAGGAGAAAGCCTGCTTTGACATCCAGAAAAATTTTTTGTGAGAAACGCATTTTTACTAAGAAAAATCATTGGATTGGTATTATTTTGAAGCGGGAATTTATAAGTTCTTCATAAACGACCACATTATTCCACCAAAATTTACTATTAATTAGGGCACGGCCCTAAATCTTTTAACTCTGAGGATAAAATTAAACAAAATATTTAAACTATTAGGTTTGTATGTGTACATTTAATGATGAAGGGCCGTGTTACGCCTTAGGGAGTAAGAACTGTGGTAAAATCGATAGTAAAAAGAAAAGTGACAACAAATGAGCATTTTCAAAGAATTTGGCAATTTCCGAGGATATTTTTCGCAGGCTTTTATCAATTTTAACGAGACAATGATCAGAAATATCCTCCGAAACTGGGGCCAAATAGGTATAAATCCCAAGTTTTTATAATCATGGAGTGACCTGCGTAAAGCCCAGAATTGATTCAACAGAAAACTTACGGAATTGTTTGAAAATGCCACCGTTCAATTGCGAAAATTCGCCCAATCACATGCAAGACCTCGGGCATGGCGTTGAGGAAAAATAGTGCGCGTTCTCAACAGATTTCGTCTAAAACCTGTGCGAAAGTATCCCAAGATGACCATATAAGCTAAAATATTCAAATTGGTTATGGCCAATTTATTAAAAGTCAAGCAAATGGTAAAATTTTCTGTCGGGTGCAAAACTGGAACAATCTAGTTGCTACGTTTTTTTGCAATTTTCTTCTTTATCTGCTTGTATTAATTATTGTTTTTAAGCCTTCTGATGAAATAAACATTGGAAATGTGAATTCCGAAACTAGATTACAAAAAAGCCTTCATATATTGCGAATATATTGCAAGAAAATTCACATGATGTATTACTATTCCGGTTTTGCTCCTCAGTGTATATATAGACTAGCAGAGCACCCGACGTCGTTCGGGGTAAACAAATAAAAATATAAAACAGTAATACAAATATTCAGTTCAGCATAATTTAAAGGAGGCAAACTATTTTCTTTGTTTATATTAAGGCATCCTTATGAGCCATACTTTTAGCTTTATCGTGCTTTAACTAAATTATATATTGATCATCACTTGTACTACAAATCGTGTTCCATTATGAATATTAGGTGGATTAAGGTAACGATCAAATTTCTGAATTAAAATTAGTCTTATACAGTACATTCCGTTTAGCTGCCTATTCGCTTAGCTGTTTTAGTATAGCTGCACTTTTCTGGTAGAATGCTTAATTCATTTATTCATTATGAATGAACCATTTTCGTTTAACAGCATCGCGGGAGTAAAAAACGATTTAATCTTTCCAGTTCAAAATAATCTAAAGACGGTAAGGTTTCAAAAAAAAACCACACACAGTTTTAAATATCCGAGTTATCTAATATATGAATGCATATATTTATATCCCCCTTTTACAAACTTATTTATATATACTTTACTCTGAACACCCTCCATAGATACCTATGTCTGAATACCAAATTTCAAGTTCATGTGCCTTATGGTTCCCAATTTATGGCTGATTAAAAATTCCACGCCTACGGGATGTGCCATGCCCCCTTTTATAAACTCATTCATATACACCTTACTATAAGCGCCTAAAATTGATATGTCGGCATATTAAATTTCAAGTTCGAGGGACTTATGTCTCCGAAGTTATAGATGATAAAAATATCCACGCATATGGGATGCGCCGCACCCCTTTTACAAACTAATTTATATAGACCTTTTTATAAGCACCTACTATTGGTATGCCTTGATACCGAAGTTCAAGTTCATGGGACTTATGGTTCCGAAGTTATAGCTGATAAAAATTTCAACGAATATGGCATATTCCACGCCCCTTGCACAAACTCGTTTATATATACCCACCTATAAACACCTACCGTTGATATGTCTGCATACCAAATTTCAAGCTCGTGGGACTTATGGTTCCGAAGTTATAGCTGATAAAAATTTCAACGAATATGGCATATTCCACGCCCCTTGCACAAACTCGTTTATATATACCCACCTATAAACACCTACCGTTGATATGTCTGCATACCAAATTTCAAGCTCGTGGGACTTATGGTTCCGAAGTTATAGCTGATAAAATATTCCACGCCTATGGGATGTGCCACGCCCTCTTTAACAAACTTGTTTATACNAAACGATTTAATCTTTCCAGTTCAAAATAATCTAAAGACGGTAAGGTTTCAAAAAAAAACCACACACAGTTTTAAATATCCGAGTTATCTAATATATGAATGCATATATTTATATCCCCCTTTTACAAACTTATTTATATATACTTTACTCTGAACACCCTCCATAGATACCTATGTCTGAATACCAAATTTCAAGTTCATGTGCCTTATGGTTCCCAATTTATGGCTGATTAAAAATTCCACGCCTACGGGATGTGCCATGCCCCCTTTTATAAACTCATTCATATACACCTTACTATAAGCGCCTAAAATTGATATGTCGGCATATTAAATTTCAAGTTCGAGGGACTTATGTCTCCGAAGTTATAGATGATAAAAATATCCACGCATATGGGATGCGCCGCACCCCTTTTACAAACTAATTTATATAGACCTTTTTATAAGCACCTACTATTGGTATGCCTTGATACCGAAGTTCAAGTTCATGGGACTTATGGTTCCGAAGTTATAGCTGATAAAAATTTCAACGAATATGGCATATTCCACGCCCCTTGCACAAACTCGTTTATATATACCCACCTATAAACACCTACCGTTGATATGTCTGCATACCAAATTTCAAGCTCGTGGGACTTATGGTTCCGAAGTTATAGCTGATACGCCCATAGGATGTGCCACGCACCCTTTTACAAACTCATTTATATATACCCTCATATAAGCACCTACTATTGATATGCCTTCGTACTAAATTTCAAGTTTATGGGAATTATGGTTCCGAAGTTATAGCTGATAAAATATTCCACGCCTATGGGATGTGCCACGCCCTCTTTAACAAACTTGTTTATACATATATACCCTCGTATAAGCACCTACCATTGATATGCCTGCATACCAAATTTTAAGTTCGTGGGAATTATGGTTCCGAAGTTATAGCTGATAAAATATTCCACGCCTATGGGATGTGCCACGCTTTCTTTAACAAACTCGTTTATATATACCCACCTATAAACACCTACCATTGATATGTCCGCATACCTAATTTCAAGTTCGTGGGACTTATGGTTCCGAAGTTATAGCTGATAAAATATTCCACGCCTATGGGATGTGCCACGCTTTCTTTAACAAACTCGTTTATATATACCCACCTATAAACACCTACCATTGATATGTCCGCATACCTAATTTCAAGTTCGTGGGACTTATGGTTCCGAAGTTATAGCTGATAAAAAATTCCACGCCTATGGGTTGTGCCACGCCCCCTTTTGCAAACTCGTTTATATATACACTCCTATGAGACCCTACCATTGACATGTCTGCATACCAAGTTTCAAGTTCATGTGACTTATGGTCTGGAAGTTATGGCTGATTAAACATTTCACGCGTATGGGAGATGCCATGTCCCTTTATGGGATCCCAATTTTTTCACCCTATTATAGGCCCAGGTGTCATGGCAATACTCTGTCAAAACTGTGTTCGATTCTGTCCTTCTATATAGACTGCAACCTGGCACATACATACATACATACAACATCCATACTTTCACAAATATATGGTAGACCTATCCTTCTCTTAGCGTAAAATAATTTTTGGAGATTTTCGGCTAAAGGGCCACCTATCGTGTAAATTTTAAGTTTTAAAAATTTGTTTCAATCGGCTAAATTTTATTCTAAATATTAGCCATTCTGGCAATTAAATGCAATTTTTAGGAATATCCTGACCCCAGCGCCACCTAGCGAGTACATTTTTGGCAGGACAATTTCTTTTCGAGGTACTGATATATGTTCCAAATATGAACGAAATCGGTCCAGCCGTTTAGTAGTTTTGTGACATTCAATATACGGAAAACTCTATGAAATTGTGAAATGCTTTCTTCATTTTTCGGCAACAACAACAAAAAAACTCATATTTTTTAAAATCAAAGAACCTTCCACACAGAAGGTCCAAAAATGTGCTTTTTACAGAATTGAAATCGATTCAGGCGTTTGGTCAGGCATCGCGGTCATACGAAAAATATTTAATTTTTTTATATATAGACCGGCAGACCCGGCGAACTTCGTCCCACCCAAAATAAATTTTTTGTACACGGTCAAAAATTTGGGTTTAATTTTTTAACCGCGCTGGGACTACTGCCTTTTTTAATCTTTTATAGTCTACTTTTTAACCCAGTCAATAGTTTTAAGCAATTTTTAATATATTGTGGTTTAAATTTTAGTCCAAAAACCTCGTGGTTTAAAAATCAAACCAAAATGTTTTAATTCTAGTTTCTAGGTTTCATATATAGAAACTTTGGTTTAAAATCTAAACCGAAATAGAAAATGTTTGCACACAGCGAAAAGTGGTTTTGATTCAAACTCAACATATGAAAGCACATTTACATGCGTGGCTGTAGCTGAGTGTGCAAAGCTGCTTGATACAATTGGTTGCTACTAAGGCTGTCCGGGTTCAATCCCCATCAGACGGAGCATGAAATTTTATTTTTATTTTTTATTCTTAATTATGAAAATGTTTGCCCTCTTTTTTTTAATTTAGAAGGTTTGTATTTGAAACTGAATTTATGTAGTTTGGTCATATGTGTAGCCCAAAAAATTTAAAATTAAAACCGAAATTTTTAACCGTGTATTGAAACATTTTGGTCCAACATTTTCACCAAGAGTTCACGTTCATGATTTTTAGTGACGCATTTGCCTGCTAATATTACGGTTTGGTGGTTGTCAGAAGGCATATTTGCCGTCTTAAATAACTTAGCAAAACTGTACATGCATACAAAGATACGTAATAGTTTCAGTGCGTTTGAAAGATTTTCCCATTTTCGAGTAATTTACCATGGGGGACATGGCACCTACGTCCCTATTTGCAATAGCCCCAACTTTTCTTCATGACCAGTCGCGTTTTATATATCTTGTACATACCAAGTTCCAGTCCTCTTCCATGAACACATTCAGAGATATGCAGTATGAAAAATTCGATGTGTATGGGAAGTGCCACGCCTCCTTTTTCGATAACCACAATTTATCTCCATGAGTATGCGATTGCTTTCATATATCTCCATACCATATTCGAGTAGTCTACCATGAACACTTCCAGAGATGTGCGATATGAAAAATTCGGTTTGTATGGGAGTTGCCACGCCCCCTGCACCTAGCGGTATGAAACTGTGATCGGACTTCTACCACATTGTGGTAGATCTGCCACTTTTTTGAGCATTTACCACATCTACCACACAAGGTCTTAACTCTACCACATATTCGCATTTTTGAGTGGTTTAATTTTTGCTCGACATAATTTTCTTAATTTTAAGAGCAAAAATTGTCCAACACTAAACACTAACAACAGGCAGAATGGGATTATAAACTAAACTGTAAAATATTAAATTTTCTCAATATTCAATTTTTCGACCGGAAACGTGGTTTTATTGTGTTAAATTGCAAAATGTAAGATTTATAAAAATAATGAAGAATTTTTTTAAATTTTGTATAAAGTTTGATCCAAAACCTGAGATCTACCAAATTTTTGTTAAAATCTACCAAATTTTTTTCCAGATTCTACCCCACAAATTTTTTTTCAAGTCCGATCACTGGTATGAAATATACTTTACATCCGATTCTCATACCTACCATATATAACACAAACAATTTCATAAAGATCGGTCGAGCCGTTTAGGAAGAGTTCGATTTTTATATGTATAAGCACGATGCGAGAAAAAATTTCGAAGAAAAAAAAATTTCTTCTCGGGTTCACAACTATTCTATCTTTTAAGTTGGAGCCAACAATACACACCCACAAAATTTCATTGAAATCGGTTAAGCGGTATCGGTGATTAGCGTAAACGAACACAGTGACACGGGTTATTTATATATTAAGATACCCTACTATAAGCACCTACCATAAATACGTTTGCGTACCAAATTTCAATTTCATTTGACTTGTGGTTTTGAAATTATATCTGATAAAATTTTCCACGCCTGTGGGATGTGCCACGCCCCCTATTATAAACCCATTTATATATAAGCACCTACCATTGATATATCTGCATACTAAATTTCATGTTCGTGGGTCTTATAGTTCCGAAGTTATAGCTGATAAAAAATTCCATGCCTATTGGATGTGCCATGCACTCTTTTCCAAACTTACTTATATATACCCTAGTATAAGTACCTACCATTAAAATCTCTACAAATTAGTGTAAGCTGTGAATTTTGACGCTCAATATGGATGGCCTCTGTGGCAAGTGCGACAAGGTTTTTGCGCGAGGAGATACTTGTATCGTGCCCTGCAGTGGATTTTGCAAGAAGTGCTTCCATCGTGCGTGCTGTGAAGGCCAAATTTCGGAATACGATATTGGTTTGCTCATCTCGAACCGCCACATTCGCTATTTCTGTTCGGAATGCATACTCATGCCAGCTACATTAAGCAAGACTCTTGACCTAATATCGTCGACACATAAACATGGGTTGGAGTCCATTAAAAGTGACTTCGAGACAAAATTCAAATCTTTACACGAGCAACTCAACGTAGTCAAAAATCAATTAGAATGCATAAGCAAACAAATTTTCAATGACAACAACAACAACATTGCGAAAGTGCTAAGTGAAATTAATATCCTAAAAGTGGCTGTTGCTAAAACAACAAACTACAATGTAAATGCTTCTAAAAAGAAGTCGAATAGCCGCCCGCCTGCTGTTCAGAATACTTTTGTTGCGCCTGATGATGGCAATTATACCGCTATTACTGAAATGACTTTTACCGGCTCTTCACCATCCTCTTTAACATCATCTTCGCACTCAGTTAGTGGTGCTAAGCATATCAACAATAACAATAGCGCATCAGTGAATGCTTTGCCTACTGTTGGTGATGCTGCTAGTGGTGCAAAGCACAATAACAATAAAACTCATTGCTTGCCTGTGGCCCGCAATGTGTCAGTGAATGCTTCTTTGCCTATTGCTGCTGATGTTGGGTTTTTAAATTCATGCGATCCTGTTGCTACGTCTGGTTCGCTCATATCGCCGCTGCCTTCAAACGCTGTCACACAGTTTTCTACGGTTCCTACTTTGCCTATTCAATTTTTGCCTACTGCCAGTGATGCTAATTCTAATGCTATGCTCAATAATACTGAAACTCGTTGCTTGCCTGTAGCCCGTAATGTTTCAGTTAATGCTTCGTTGCCTAATGCTGGTGATGCTGTGTTTTCAAATTCATGCGATCCTGTTCCTACGTCTGGTTTGCTCACATCGCCGCTGCCTTCAAACGCTGTTACACAGCATTCTACGGATGGTGCTGAAAAGTATGAGTGGAAAACGGTACGCAACAAGAAATCAAATAGATATAAAAATATTGTTGTGGGCAGTAATACTAACTGCGACCTCGACGTTGTAATTAAAAAGAAGTGGTTACACATCTCTTCGTTCAAACCATCCGTGACTGAAGATAAAATAATTTCATATGTTGCTAATCAGTCAGGCGTTGACAGTCAACACCTGGCTTGCTACAAGCTGGTTAAAAAGGGTGCTTCTGTCGATAGTTTGCGTAGCCTTAACTTTAAATTTGGCGTTTCACCAGCATTCTACAACCAAATTGCGAATCCAGCTATCTGGCCGACTAACATAAAAGTAAGACCGTTCCGCTTTTTTCAAAAACTGGACAACTCGGAAGCGAACCACTAGCCCAAATCGCAGCTGCAATGATAATAATCTGAAAATCTACTACCAAAATATATCTGGTATTCGAACTAAATGTGCAAAGGTTCGCATGTTAACTGCTCATTTGGAATATGACGTATACGTTTTTGTGGAATCATGGCTTAACGACAGCTTTTTTGATTGCGAAATCTTTGATTCTGACCTTTTCGACATTTTTCGCAAAGACCGTGATGCTGAGAAGACGGGATGTTCTAGAGGCGGTGGTGTTCTCATAGCGGCTCAACGGAGATTCAAAGCTTCACAAGTAACGCTCACCAATTCTGACTCGCTCCTTGATCAGCTTTGCGTCTGTATTCACAGCTCCTCCGGCGATATCCTTTACATATGTGCGTCATACATCCCGCCGAATAGCTCTGAAAGCCTTTACGTTGCACATGCTGATAACATCGTATCATTGGCGTCTGATGTCGTTGGTAATAATCACATTTGTGTTCTTGGTGATTTCAACTTTAGCCGGCTGAACTGGACTCCAAGTGGAGATTCTGCTGCTCTTATAGCTGCAAACGTGAGCTCTCCAACAGAAATTTATATCGTTGATAGCTTTTCAAGTATTGGATTACAGCAAGTTAACTGTATTTATAACCAACTAAATAGACTATTGGATCTTGCTTTTATCAGTGACAATGTAAACTTCACGTTATCGGAATGTATGTCTCCCATCTCTCCGGCTATAATGCATCATGTGCCTCTCGCTCTTGAGCTGGAGTTTTATAACTTTGATTCAGTGCCGGAAGATCGCAGTATTAATTTTAACTATAAATCGTGTGATTTTTCTTCCTTAAATGATGCCCTATCAGATATAGATTGGAGTTATACTTTCCGTGGCAGTGATGTAACCTCTTGTTACCGTATTTTTAAGACCACCCTCTATGAGCTATGCCTACAGTACATCCCTATTCTTAAGAAGAAGGTGTACAAACTACCGTGGTACACGAAGCGTTTAAAGCATCTAAAAAATTTAAAAAACAAATTTAGCAAATTGTATAAATCCTCAAACGACTCCGCGCATCTTCTTAAGTTCCGGTACTTTCTAAAAGAATTTAATTGTTTGAACAAATTTTTATACCGAAATTATATTTTAAACTTTGAAGCTAATATTATCTCGAATCCCAAATCTTTCTGGCGTTTCATTGATTCCCGAAAATCTTGCTCATCAATTCCAACAAATGTTTTCTACAATGGTCGCTCCGCAAATTCAGCCTCTGACTCGGCAAACCTATTCGCTGAGTTTTTTTTCGCTAACTTTGTCAATGACATGGACTCGAATATAACGGGCTCTAGCTCTTCTAGTGACTCTTCGCTGAATTTTGGTTCGCTAACCATTTCAACCGAGGACGTTATCAAAGGAATTGGTGATCTTAAGCCATCTTCACAAAGCGATGTAGAGGGTTTTTCGGCTTTTCTGTTGAAAAACTGTCTATGTTTAGCTGAGCCTCTTACTGCAATCTTCAATCACTCTCTGGCCTCGGGCATATTTGTGGACGACTGGAAACAAACGTCTGTAACCCCTATCTTTAAAAGTGGGAACAAAAATGATGTCCGCAACTACAGACCGATATCAAAGCTATCTTCAGTCTCCAAATTATTTGAGATTGTTGTAAGCTGTAAACTGTCTTTTGCTGTTAAAAACCTAATTTCTACTAATCAGCATGGGTTCGTCGCTAACCGCTCAACAGTCACAAACTTGGCTATTTTCAGTGATTACTGCTTATCTGCTTTTGAAAACAAAGCTCAGGTGGATACCATCTACACTGACTTCTCGAAAGCTTTCGACAAAGTATCACATCGTTTACTTCTGCTGAAACTGATCTCTTTTGGATTTCATTCGACATTTTTGTCTTGGGTTAAATCCTACTTAACTGATAGGCGCTGCTTTGTAGTAGTCGATAATGCAACCTCAAAACCGTTCATCGCGTCCTCGGGTGTCCCTCAAGGCAGCATTCTCGGTCCCCTATTTTTTGTGCTTTTCATCAACGATATCAGTTCTTGTTTCAAATTTGCTAATTACCTACTTTATGCTGATGACCTTAAAATATTTGCAACTATCAAAAACCTTTATGACTCAGCCAACCTGCAATCGGACCTGAACAGAGTTCATGAATGGTGCTGCAAAAATCAGTTGACGCTAAATATCAGCAAATGCTTTCATGTATCTTACAGTAGACATCTCAATACTTTGCATACATCATATTCTATCTCTGGCTCTGTTTTGCAATCTGTGACCCAAATGAAGGACCTTGGTGTTGTCTTTGACTCCAAACTCGCATTCAATAGTCATGTCGATTACATCCTTTCGCGCTCATACTCGATGTTAGCTTTTATCCGCCGAAACTGTCAGGCGTTTACGAACCCTTATACTCTTAAAACTCTGTTCTGTGCACTTGTCAGGTCAAGACTGGAGTATGCAACGTTTATTTGGAGGCCTTACACTAAAATTCTATCTAAACGATTAGAACGTGTTCAAAAAGTTTTTATAAAATTTGCTCTCCGTTCATTAAACTTTTCTTTGCCACTACCTTCATACTATTCTCGCTGCCAACTAATCAACCTTACAACACCGGATAACAGAAGATCCATTTTAGCGTGCACGTTTGTCGTTAACATCATAACTGGCTCAATTGACTGCCCTTCTCTTCTAGAAAAGATTGCATTTAATATTCCCTCTAGAATCCTCCGCCATTGGGATTTCTTTAAAATAGGTTTCTCTAGAAGCAGTTATGGTGCCAACGCTCCGATCTCTAGAACGTGTGCTGAACTTAACCCAGTCTTCAATGCTTTGGACATTGATTTCTCACAATCAGGCCCTGCCTTGGTTACTCACCTGCGAACATTTTTCTCTGCGCTACACCACTAGCGATTGTATTTAATCTTAGCTCTTGTGAACTTAATGTATTTATAATTTATCTTAATTTTTAAGTTTTAGTAGCACTTAATTAGTGTTAGCTGAGTAGTTTGTAAGAATAATCTGTATTCCAAGACTGAAATAAATAAATAAATAAATAAATAAATAAAATGGCTGCGAACGAAATTTCAAGTTCAAGCGATTTATAGCTCAGGAGTTATAGCTGATAAAACATTCCAGGTCCATGGGACGTGCCGCTCCCCCTTTTACAAACTCACTTATATATAGCCTACTATAAGCACCTACTATAGATACGTCTGCGTACCAAATTTCAATTTCACGTGACATATGATTCCGAATTTTCCACGCCTATGGGAGGTTCCACTCAGTTACTTAAAGCGCCTACCGTAGATATGCCTGCACACCAAATTTCAAGTTCTTGGGACTTATGGTTTCCTAGTTATAGTTGATAAAAGGTCGACGCCTATGGGATGTGCCACGCCCCTTTTTACAAACTCATGTATATATAGCCTACTGTAAGCAGCTACCGCAGATATGTCTGCATACCTAATTTCAATTTCATGTGACTGATGGTTGTGAAATTATATCTGATAAAATTTTCCACGCCTATGGGATGTGCCATGCCCCCTTTTACAAACCCCTTTATATATACTTTACTGTAAGCGGCTACCATAGTTATGTCTGCATACCAAATTTCAAGTTCATGTGGCTCATAGTTTCGGAGTTATAGCTGATAAAATATTCCTATGGATAAGCCACGCCCACTTTTACAACCTCATTCATATATACCCTACTATAAGCGCCTACCATATGTATGACTGAATAACAAATTTCAAGTTCATATGACTTATAGTTTCGGATTTATAGCTGATAAAATATTCCACGCCTATTGGATGTACCACGCGCACTTCTACAAACTCATATATTTATACCATACTATAAGCACCTGCCATATATATGACTATACCAAATTTCAAGTTCATGTGACTTATGGTTCCGAAGTTATGATTGATAACAAATTTCACGCCTATGGGATGTGCCACGCCCTCTTTTACAAAGTCATTTATATATACCCTACTGTAAGCACCTAACATATATATGACTGTATACCAAATTTCAAGTTCATGTGACTTATAGTTTCGAAGTTATGGCTGATTAAAAATTTCACGCCTATGGGAGGAGCCACGCCCCCTTGTCGAATCCCAATTTTTTTTATCCTATTATAGGCCCAGGTGTCATGGCAATACTCTGTCAAAATTTTGTTCGATTCTGTCCGTCCGTTTAGGCTGCAACCTGGCACATACATACGTACATACTTCCACAAGTTATAGTAGTAGAGTAGTATCTTAGCGTAAAATAACTTTTGGGGATATCTCGGCCACAGGGCCACCTATCGTGTAAGTTTCAAGTCCAAATATTTGTTTTAAATTGGCTAAATTTTTTTTTCTAAATATGAGCCAAATCAGCAAGTAAATGCAATTTTTATAAATATCCCCACCCCAGCGCCACCTAGCGAGTAAATTTTTAGTCGAAATATTTCCCTTCGAGGTGCTGAAATATGTTCCAAATATGAACGAAATCGGTCAAGCCGTTTAGTAGTTTAGTGACATTCAATATACGGAAAACTCTATGAAATTGTGAAATCGTTTCGTCTCAGCATTCTTCATTTTTCAACAACAACAATAAAAAGTTTCAATTTTTGTTAAATCGGAAAAACCTTCCACACAGAAGGTCCAAAAAAGTGCTTTTTACAGAATTGAAATCGGTTCAGCCGTTTGGTCAGGCATCGCCGTCATACGGAAAACATTTCATTTTTATATATATAGCCTAGCAGAGCACCCGACGTCGTTCGGGGTAAACAAATAAAAATATAAAACAGTAATACAAATATTCAGTTCAGCATAATTTAAAGGAGGCAAACTATTTTCTTTGTTTAAATTAAGGCATCCTTATTAGCCATACTTTTTAGCTTTATCGTGCTTTAACTAAATTATATATTGATCATCACTTGTACTACAAATAGTGTTCCATTATTAATATTAGGAGGATTAAGGTAACGATCAAATTTCTGAATTAAAATTAGTCTACTACCGTACATTCCGTTTAGCTGCCTATTCGCTTAGCTGTTTTAGTATAGCTGCACTTTTCTGGTAGAATGCTTAATTCGGAAGCAGTTTTATTCATTATAAATGAAACTATTTCGTTTAACAGCATCGCGGGAGTAAAAAACGATTTAATCTTTCCAGTTCAAGATAATCTAAAGATGGTAAGGTTTAAAAAAAAACACACACACAGTTTTAAATATCCGAGTTATATAATATATGAATGCATGTGTGTATATATGCCCATTTTACAAACTCATTTATATATACCCTCCTATAAGCACCTACCATTGCTATGTCTGCATACCAAATTTCAAGTTCGTGTGACTTATGGTTCCGAAGTTATAGCTGATAAAAAATTTCGCGCATATGGAATTTGCCATGCCCCCTTTTACAAACTCCTTTATATATGCCCTCTTATAAGGACCTACCATTGATATGTCTGCATACCGAATTTCAAGTTCGTGTGACTTATGGTTCCGAAGTTACAGCTGATAAAAAATTCCACGCCTATGGGATGTGCCACGCCCCCTTTTACAAACTCCTTTATATATACCCTCCTATAAGCACCTACCATTGCTATGTCTGAATACCAAATTTCATGTTCATGTGACTTATGGTTCCCAATTTATGGCTGATTAAAAATTCCACGCCTACGGGATGTGCCACGCCCCCTTCTATAAACTCCTTCATATACACCTTACTATAAGCACCTACCATTGATATGTCTGCATATTAAGTTTTAAGTTCGAGGGACTTACGTCTCCGAAGTTATAGATGATAAAAATATCCACGCCTATGGGATGCGCAACACCCCTTTACTCATTTATATAGACCTTTTTATAAGCACCTACTATTGATATGCCTTGATACCAAATTTCAAGTTCATGGGACTTATGGTTCCGAAGTTATAGCTGATAAAAATTTCAACGAATATGGCATATTCCACGCCCCTTTCACAAACTCGTTTATATATACCCACCTATAAACACCAACCATTGATATGTTTGCATACCAAATTTCAAGCTCGTGGGACTTATGGTTCCGAAGTTATAACTGATACGCCCATAGGATGTGCCACGCCACCTTTTACAAACTCATTTATATATACCCTCATATAAGCACCTACTATTGATATGCCATCATACCAAATTTCAAGTTCATGGGAATTATGGTTCCTGCTTACAAACTCGTTTATATATACCCTCCTATAAGCACCTACCATTGATATGTCTGCATACCTAATTTCAAGTTCGTGGGACTTATGGTTCCGAAGTTACAGCTGATAAAAAATTCCACGCCTATGGGATGTGCCACGCCCCTTTTGCAAACTTGTTTATATATACCCTCCTATAAGCACCTACCATTGATATGTCTGCAAACCAAATTTCAATTTCGTGGGACTTGTGGTTCCGAAGTTATGGCTGATAAAAAATTCCACGGCTATGGGATGTGCCACGCCCCTTTTTACAAACTCGTTTATATATACCCTCCTATAAGCACCTACCATTGATATGTCTGCATACCTAATTTCAAGTTCGTGGGACTTATGGTTCCGAAGTTACAGCTGATAAAAAATTCCACGCCTATGGGATGTGCCACGCCCCTTTTGCAAACTTGTTTATATATACCCTCCTATAAGCACCTACCATTGATATGTCTGCAAACCAAATTTCAATTTCGTGGGACTTGTGGTTCCGAAGTTATGGCTGATAAAAAATTCCACGGCTATGGGATGTGCCACGCCCCTTTTTACAAACTCGTTTATATATACCCTCCTATAAGCACCTACCATTGGTACGTCCGCATACCTAATTTCAAGTTCGTGGGACTTATGGTTCCGAAGTTATAGCTGATAAAAAATTCCACGCCTATGGGTTGTGCCACGCCCCCTTTTACAAACTCCTTTATATATACTCTCCTATAAGCACCTACCATTGCTATGTCTGCATACCAAATTTCAAGTTCGTGTGACTTATGGTTCCGAAGTTATAGCTGATAAAAAATTTCGCGCATATGGAATTTGCCATGCCCCCTTTTACAAACTCCTTTATATATGCCCTCTTATAAGGACCTACCATTGATATGTCTGCATACCCAATTTCAAGTTCGTGTGACTTATGGTTCCGAAGTTACAGCTGATAAAAAATTCCACGCCTATGGGATGTGCCACGCCCCTGTTTACAAACTCGTCTATATATACCCTCCTATAACCACCTACCATTGATATGTCTGCATACCTAATTTCAAGTTCGTGGGACTTATGGTTCCGAACTTATAGCTGATAAAATATTCCACGCCTATGAGATGTGCCACGCCCCTTTTGCAAATTCATTTATATATACCCTCGTATAAGCACCTACCATTTATATGTCTGCAAACCAAATTTCAATTTCGTGGGACTTATGGTTCCGAAGTTATGGCTGATAAAAAATTCTACGGCTATGGGATGTGCCACGCCCCTTTTTACAAACTCCTTTATATATACCCTCCTATAAGCACCTACCATTGGTATGTCCGCATACCTAATTTCAAGTTCGTGGGACTTGTGGTTCCAAAGTTATAGCTGATAAAAAATGCCACGCCTATGGGATGTGGCACGCCCCTTTTTAGAAACTCGTTTATATATACCCTCCTATAAGCACCTACCATTGATATGTCCGCATACCTAATTTCAAGTTCGTGGGACTATGGTTCCGAAGTTATAGCTGAAAAAAATTCCACGCCTATGGGTCGTGCCACGCCCCCTTTTCAAACTCGTTTATATATACACTCCTATGAGACCCTACTATTGGCATGTCTGCATACCAAGTTTCAAGTTCATGTGACTTATGGTCTGGAAGTTATGGCTGATTAAACATTTCACTCGTATGGGAGGTGCCACGCCCCTTTATCGGATCCCAATTTTTTCACCCTATTATAGGCCCAGGTGTCATGGCAATACTGTGTCAAAACTGTGTTCGATTCTGTCCTTCTGTTTAGACTGCAACCTGGCACATACATACATACATACAACATACATACTTTCACAAATATATGGTAGATCTATCCTTCTCTTAGCGTAAAATAATTTTTGGGGATATCTCGGCTAAAGGGCCACCTATCGTGTAAATTTTAAGTTAAAATATTTGTTTTCAATCGGCAAAATTGTATTCTAAATATGCGCCATTCTGGCAATTAAATGCAATTTTTAGGAATATCCTGACCCCAGCGCCACCTAGCGAGTACAATTTTGGCAGGACAATTTCTTTTCGAGGTACTGATATATGTTCCAAATATGAACGAAATCGGTCCAGCCGTTTAGTAGTTTAGTGACATTCAATATACGGAAAACTCTATGAAATAGTGAAATGCTTTCTTCATTTTTCGGCAACAACAAAAAATTTCATATTTTTTAAAATCAAAGAACCTTCCACACAGAAGGTCCAAAAATGTGCTTTTTACAGAATTGAAATCGATTCAGGCGTTTGGTCAGGCATCGCGGTCATACGAAAAATATTTCATTTTTTTATATATAGACCGNAACACAGTGACACGGGATATTTATATATTAAGATACCCTACTATAAGCACCTACCATAGATACGTTTGCGTACCAAATTTCAATTTCAATTTGGTTTTGAAATTATAGCTGATAAAATTTTCCACGCGTGTGGGATGTGCCACGCCCCCTTTTACAAACCCATTTATATATAAGCACCTACCATTGATATATCTGCATACTAAATTTCAAGTTCGTGGGTCTTATAGTTCCGAAGTTATAGCTGATAAAAAATTCCATGCCTATTGGATGTGCCTTGCACTCTTTTCCAAACTCACTTATATATACCCTAGTATAAGTACCTACCATTAAAATGGCTGCGTACGAAATTTCAAGTTCAAGCGACTTATAGCTCAGAAGTTATAGCTGATAAAATATTCCAGGTCCATGGGACGTGCCGCTCCCCCTTTTACAAACTCACTTATATATAGCCGACTATAAGCACCTACTATAGATACGCCTGCGTACCAAATTTCAATTTCACGTGACATATGATTCCGAATTTTCCACGCCTATGGGATGTTCCTCTCAGTTGTATATGCCTTACTTAAAGCGCCTACCGTAGATATGCCTGCACACCAAATTTCAAGTTCTTGGGACTTATGGTTCCCAAGTTATAGTTGATTAAAGGGTCCATGCCTATGGGATGTGCCACGCCCCTTTTTACAAGCTCATGTATATATAGCCTACTGTAAGCAGCTACCGCTGATAAGTCTGCATACCTAATTTCAATTTCATGTGACAGATGGTTGTGAAATTATAGCTGATAAAAATTTCCACGCCTATGGGATGTGCCACGCCCCCTTTTACAAACCCCTTTATATATACTTTACTGTAAGCAGCTACCATAGTTATGCCTGCATACCAAATTTCAAGTTCATGTGGCTTATAGTTCCGGAGTTATAGCTGATAAAATATTCCTATGGATGTGCCACGCCCACTTTTACAACCTCAGTCATATATACCCTACTATAAGCACCTACCATATGTATGACTGAATAAAAATTTCAAGTTCATATGACTTATAGTTTCGGATTTATAGCTGATAAAATATTCCACGCCTATTGGATGAGCCACGCGCACTTCTACAAACTCATTTATTTATACCATACTATAAGCACCTGCCATATATATGACTGTATACCAAATTTCAAGTTCATGTGACTTATGGTTCCGAAGTTATGATTGATAACAAATTTCACGCCTATGGGATGTGCAACGCCCTGTTTTACAAAGTCATTTATATATACTCTACTGTAAGCACCTAACATATATATGACTGCATACCAAATTTCAAGTTCATGTGACTTATAGTTTCGAAGTTATGGCTGATTAAAAATTTCACGCCTATGGGAGGTGCCACGCCCCCTTGTCGAATCCCAATTTTTTTATCCTATTATAGGCCCAGGTGTCATGGCAATACTCTGTCAAAATTTTGTTCGATTCTGTCCGTCCGTTTAGGCTGCACCCGGCACATACATACATACATACATACTTCCACAAATATATAGTAGTAGTAGTATCTTAGCGTAAAATAATTTTTGGGGATGTCTCGGCCACAGGGCCACCTATCGTGTAAGTTTCAAGTCCAAATATTTGTTTTAAATTGGCTAAATTTTTTTTTCTAAATATGAGGCAAATCAGCTAGTAAATGCAATTTTTATGAATATCCCCACCCCAGCGCCACCCAGCGATTAAATTTTTAGTCGAAATATTTCCCTTCAAGGTGCTGAAATATCTTCCACATATGAACGAAATCGGTCCAGCCGTTTAGCAGTTTAGTGACATTCAATATACGGAAAACTCTATGAAATTGTGAAATCGTGGCGTCTCAGCATTCTTCATTTTTCAGCAACAACAACAAAAAGTTTCAATTTTTGTTAAATCGAAAAACCTTCCACACAGAAGGTCTAAAAAAGTGCTTTTTACAGAATTGAAATCGGTTCAGCCGTTTGGCCAGGCATCGCCGTCATACGGAAAACATTTCATTTTCATATATATAGACTAGCAGAGCACCCGACGTCGCGACGCGTCGTTCGGGGTAAACAAATAAAAATATAAAACAGTAATACAAATATTCAGTTCAGCATAATTTAACCGTTTCGGGACTACTGGGATAATACATCCGACGAACTTTCCAATTTTCGGATTTTCATTACTGTGCATGCGATTGCTCGTATAATTAGTCCCAAAAACACATTTAAGTGCCTATTTTCAATAGTAAACAAAAACATAGCGGTACATTTCAGCGCATTGATGCCACGTGACAAAGTATTTCGCATTGTACGTGGAATTTGATCAGTTTTCTTCGGTAATTTGCTGAAATTAGTCGCAATAAAAGCGTTATCAACAAAAGTTGCATTTGTTTGTATAAAAAAGTGTTGGGTTTGTTACATTAAATTGTTTAGTGGTGTCTTTTACTATTAAAAGGTAGGTTAGACTTCATTTTATAAAATTGGGTAATATACTCCCAATAAGTTTTTTACGTGGGATGCATTGTCCCAATAAGTATTTTACGTGGGATTGATTGTCCCAAAATGTTTTTTAGATGGCAAAAAGGAATTTAACTCAAGAGGGTCTTGAGCGTATTATGTCTGAAGAGTCAGACTCGAATGTTACTTTTGAGGACTCTGGGAGTGAATATTTCCTTGAGAGTTCCGAAAACACTGAATCTGCATCAGAACCTGACGATAATATCAATACCGTCGCTGAGCCTACAGAAATAAACGATGAGATTTCCCAGTGGTTAAATGTTGCTCTGGTTCAATCCAAAGTATGAAATTCCAACTGAGCGAGACTGCAATATTCTCCTTGATTTTACTCACGATTGCACCGAGTTCAACGTGCTTTCCAAGATATTTCCTTACAGTTTGTGCATTCGAATTGCTGAATGTACTAATCAGCGTCTGACAGCTTTGAATCGCCGACCAGATGACAACCGTTTATTATTTCAATCGCAAGTATTAATGGTAAGCGTCACAAATTCATTGATTGTTTATACTGAACATAAGAAGCAAAAGTTATCACTAAAAGACTTTCTTGTCCCCCTTGCTGAAGCAATGATTTTCGAAGGAAATAAAAGGCATGAGACAACGCCTCGTCGACAGGGAGGAAGAACTCCTAAGCACTCAAAGACTGATAGCCTCAACGTTGGAGATCACTTGCAAGTGGAGCAAGAGAAGCGTTGCCGTTGCGTACGCTGCACTTCACTTGGAATCGAAAAGCGAACAAAAATGATCTGTTCTGGGTGTAAAAACGCGTTGTGCTACAAGTGTTTTGGACCTTTCCACAAATTAAACTAATAATTCAAGTACAATTAATAAGTCAAATAAATATGAAATTTCGCTAAATATAGCTATTTTTCTAATATTTTATTTACTTCTCAAATTTACTTTTCTCGTCTAAAACTCTTATTGGGATTATATATCCCACAGCAAATATGTATTGGGATTATATGTCCCAGGATAAAAGAACGACTTTTGGATTTCTGAGTATGCATATTTTTTTAGCGCAATCTTTCAGAATGTGCAAACATTTTTGTTGAGACTATTTCCGGTTTCCAAATAAAACTCCACGCCTACGGGATGTGCCACGCCCCCTTTTATAAACTCCTCCATATACATCTTACTATAAGCACCTATCATTGATATGTCTGCATATTAAGTTTCAAGTTCGAGGGACTTACTTCTCCGAAGTTATAGATGATAAAAATATCCACGCCTATGGGATGCGCAACACCCCTTTTACAAACTCATTTATATAGACCTTTTTATAAGCACCTACTATTGATATGCCTTGATACCAAATTTCAAGTTCATGGGACTTATGGTTCCGAAGTTATAGCTGATAAAAATTTCAACGAATATGGCATATTCCACGCCCCTTTCACAAACTCGTTTATATATACCCACCTATAAACACCAACCATTGATATGTTTGCATACCAAATTTCAAGCTCGTGGGACTTATGGTTCCGAAGTTATAGCTGATACGCCCATAGGATGTGCCACGCACCCATTTACAAACTCATTTATATATACCCTCATATAAGCACCTACTATTGATATGCCATCATACCAAATTTCAAGTTCATGGGAAATATGGTTCCGAAGTTATAGCTGATAAAATATTCCACGCCTATGGGATGTGCCACGCTCTCTTTAACAAACTCGTTTATATATACCCTCGTATAAGCGCCTACCATTGATATGTCTGCATACCAAATTTCAAGTTCGTGTGACTTATGGTTCCGAAATTATAGCTGATAAAAACTTCCACGCCTATGGAATGTGCGTTTATACACACCCTCCAAAAAGCACCTACCATTGAAATGTCTGCATATCAAATTTCGAGTTCATGTGACTTATGGTTCCGAAGTTATAGCTGATAAAAGATTCCACGCCTATGGGATGTGCCACGCCCCCTTCTACAAACTCCTTTATATATACCCTCCTATAAGCGCCCACCATTGATATGTCTGCATACCGAATTTCAAGTTCATGTGACTTATGGTTCCGAGGTTACAGCTGATAAAAAATTCCACGCCTATGGGATGTGCCACGCCCTTGTTTACAAACTCGTTTATATATACCCTCCTATAAGCACCTACCATTGATATGTCCGCATACATAATTTCAAGTTCGTGTGACTTGTGGTTCCGAAGTTATAGCTGATAAAAAATTTCGCGCATATGGAATGTGCCACGCCCCTTTTACAAACTCCTTTATATATACCCTTCTATAAGGACCTACCATTGATATTTCTGCATACCGAATTTCAAGTTCGTGTGACTTATGGTTCCGAAGTTACAGCTGATAAAAAATTCCACGCCTATGGGATGTGCCACGCCCTTGTCTACAAACTCGTTTATATATACCCTCCTATAAGCACCTACCATTGATATGTCTGCATACCTAATTTCAAGTTCGTGGGACTTAAGGTTCCGAAGTTATATGTGATAAAATATTCCACGCCTATGAGATGTGCCGCGCCCCTTTCGTAAACCCGTTTATATATACCCTCCTATAAGCACCTACCATTGNCGAAGCTAAGCAAATTTAATATTTGTAAGAGAAATAATGTCAATTGATTTTATTTCGTTTTTAAAAAGGTAATAATGTCAATTGACATTATTTCGCACCAGGGTGGGAAATAAAGTCAATTGAACTTATTTCCGTTGATCTTATTACCTGTCACCACCATTGATATGTCCGCATACCTAATTTCAAGTTCGTGGGACTTGTGGTTCCAAAGTTATAGCTGATAAAATATTCCACGCCTATGGGATGTGCCACGACCCCTTTAAACAAACTCGATTAAATATACCCTCCTATAAGCACCTACCATTGATATGTCCGCATACCTAATTTCAAGTTCGTGGTACTATGGTTCCGAAGTTATAGCTGAAAAAAAATGCCACGCCTATGGGATGTGCCACGCCCCCTTTTGCAAACTCGTTTATATATACACTCCTATGAGCCCCTACCATTAACATGTCTGCATACCAAGTTTCAAGTTCATGTGGTTTATGGTCTGGAAGTTATGGCTGATTAAACATTTCACCCGTATGGGAGGTGCCGCGCCCCTTTATCGGATCCCAATTTTTTCACCCTATAATAGGCCCAGATGTCAAGGCAATACTCTGTCAAAATTTTGTTCGATTTTGTCCGTCTCTTTAGACTGCAACATGGCACATACATACATACATACAACATACATACTTTCACAAATAGATAGTAGATCTATCCTTCTCTTAGCGTAAAATAATTTTTGGGGATATCTCGGCTAATGGGCCACCTATCGTGTAAGTTTTAAGTTAAAATATTTGTTTTCAATCGGCTAAATTGTATTCTAAATATGAGCCATATTGGCAATTAAATGCAATTTATAGGAATATCCTGACCCCAGCGCCACCCAGCGAGCACATTTTTGGCAGGACAATTTCTTTTCGAGGTACTGATATATGTTCCAAATATGAACGAAATCGGTCCAGTTGTTTAGTAGTTTAGTGACATTCAATATACGGAAAACTCTATGAAATTGTGAAATGGTGACGTCTCAGCTTTCTTCATTTTTCGGCAACAACAACAAAAAATTTCAAATTTTTTTAAATCAAAGAGCCTTCCACACAGAAGGTCCAAAAATGTGCTTTTTACAGAATTTAAATCGATTCAGGCGTTTGGTCAGGAATCGCGGTCATACGAAAAAACATTTCGTTTTTATATATATAGAAGAGCAAAACTGGAACAATAGAACGGAAAGTTAAGTTTGTGGAAATGTACTTCTTCAGTTTATTTACTTTATGGTAATTCAAACTTCCATTTCGCCTTACCGATGTTTAACTAAACGTTTTACCATAAAAATTTTAAGATTCGCATATGGAAACTCAGAAAAAATGACCAAACAAAAATGAACTGGATTGTTCCAGTTTTGCACCCTCTTAGTATTTGCTGAATTTTATAATTCAAAGAGGAGTTCTGTCTCATTTCCTGCAATTTTGTAATCGAGGCGCGTGGGATTTTGGTTGTGAATGCTTTAAGTGCACAACCCAAGCAAAAAGAATTTNCGTGTAAGTTTTAAGTTAAAATATTTGTTTTCAATCGGCTAAATTGTATTCTAAATATGAGCCATATTGGCAATTAAATGCAATTTATAGGAATATCCTGACCCCAGCGCCACCCAGCGAGCACATTTTTGGCAGGACAATTTCTTTTCGAGGTACTGATATATGTTCCAAATATGAACGAAATCGGTCCAGTTGTTTAGTAGTTTAGTGACATTCAATATACGGAAAACTCTATGAAATTGTGAAATGGTGACGTCTCAGCTTTCTTCATTTTTCGGCAACAACAACAAAAAATTTCAAATTTTTTTAAATCAAAGAGCCTTCCACACAGAAGGTCCAAAAATGTGCTTTTTACAGAATTTAAATCGATTCAGGCGTTTGGTCAGGAATCGCGGTCATACGAAAAAACATTTCGTTTTTATATATATAGAAGAGCAAAACTGGAACAATAGAACGGAAAGTTAAGTTTGTGGAAATGTACTTCTTCAGTTTATTTACTTTATGGTAATTCAAACTTCCATTTCGCCTTACCGATGTTTAACTAAACGTTTTACCATAAAAATTTTAAGATTCGCATATGGAAACTCAGAAAAAATGACCAAACAAAAATGAACTGGATTGTTCCAGTTTTGCACCCTCTTAGTATTTGCTGAATTTTATAATTCAAAGAGGAGTTCTGTCTCATTTCCTGCAATTTTGTAATCGAGGCGCGTGGGATTTTGGTTGTGAATGCTTTAAGTGCACAACCCAAGCAAAAAGAATTTAAAGTTTTTGCAAAACGGTCAGAAAGGCTACGCCATAAAGAAAGAAATCACATCGGGCAAATGTCCGTTTTATGGTCATCTAAACAAACGATAAAAGGGCGGACCTCAGTCTGCAAGATCAAGAGACCACAAAAAATTGCAAATTTGCTAGGCAAGGAATATTGGGGGGTCTCTGAATACCAAATTGATTCAAAATCAAAAATTACTGCTTTTTCACCACAAAGCAAATGACTGGACATTATGTAAGACATGGGAACAAGTTATTGCAGCGCAAAGATAAAGAGGAGAAAGCCTGCTTTGACATCCAGAAAAAATTTTTGTCAGAAACGCATTTTTACTAAGAAAAAACATTGGATTGGTATTATTTTGAAGCGGGAATTTACAAGTTCTTCATAAACGACCACATTATTCCACCAAAATTTACTATTAATTAGGGCACGGCCCTAAATTTTTTAACTCTGAGGATTAAATTAAACGTTTTAAGCCGGAATATTGGTTCAAGTGCTGTGCACCTGCATCAGGGATACGCCTAACGTCCCAAAATATTTAAACTATTAGGTTTGTATGTGTACATTTAATGATGTAGGGCCGTGTTACGCCTTAGGGAGTAAGAACTGTGGTAAAATCGATGGTAAAAAGAAAAGTGACAACAAATGAGCATTTTCAAAGAATTTGGCAATTTCCGAGGATATTTTTCGCAGGCTTTTATCAATTTTAACAGGACACTGATCAGAAATATCCTCCGAAACTGGGGCCACATAGGTATAAATCCAAAGTTTTTATAATCATGGAGAGACCTGCGTAAAGCCCAGAATTGATTAAACAGAAAACTTATGGAATTGTTTGAAAATGCCACTGTTCAATTGCGAAAATTCGCCCAATCACATGCAAGACCTTGGGCATGGCGTTGAGGAAAACCGGTGCGCGTTCTCAACAGATTTCGTCTAAAACCTGTGCGAAAGTATCCCAAGATGACCATAAAAGCTAAAATATTCAAATTGGTTATGGCCAATTTATTAAAAGTCTAGCAAATGGTAAAATTTTCTGTCGGGTGCAAAACTGGAACAATCAAGTTGCTACGTTTTTTTGCAATTTTCTTCTTTATCTGCTTGTATTAACTATTATTTTTAAGCCTCCTGATGAAATAAACATTGGAAATTAGAATTCCGAAACTAGATTACATAAAAGCGTTTATATATTGCGAATATATTGCATGAAAATTCACATTATGTATAACTGTTCCGGTTTTGCTCCTCAGTGTATATATAGACTAGCAGAGCACCCGACGTCGTTCGGGGTAAACAAATAAAAATACAAAACAGTAATACAAATATTCAGTTCAGCATAATTTAAAGGAGGCAAACTATTTTCTTTGTTTATATTAACCCTCTAACAGGCAAAATTTAAATCCTGAATGAAGAAAACTGGTAATTTTTTTTAGTGTAAGGAGGACCGAAAAATTTCAGAAAAGTTATTATCTAATTTTTTTTGTGTTTTTTATGTCTTCAGGTGAGAAAAATCTGAAGTCCGCCTCAGGGCAGCCTTGCCGGTTTAGGTCAATAAAAACAATGAAAAAAATAGCCATGTATATTTCATGCTAAAAATTGAAAAAAGGAAAGGATGATTTTAAATAAATGTTTTTTTTATTTCTTATGATGGTAATCAAAAAAACAGTTTTTGTTGGTAGAACAGAATAAATTTAGCTTGCATTTGGGGCAAAAGCATTGCGTCTCTGAAGTTAAACATAACTTGCACCTTTTTTTGCCAGCACCTTTGGAAAGCCAAACAGGAAAAGATCATACAAATCGAAACGGACATCTTCAACTGGATGCTCAGCTCTTTTTCCCACACTTAGTTTCTTTTCGATTTGTGCTGAGCTTGGACGACCAGCAGAACGATTGGTAGTAGAAGCAACAAGACCAGCGGCAATATTTTCACGAAACTAAGGCAATTTCAATAATCTTTCTTCTTCCGCCGATTTATTTGAGTCATTTAATTTTTCCGAATGCAGTCGCCGATACAAAATGTAAGCATTTGTTGCAGCCATGTCAACAAAATGGTAAAAAATTCTCGTCATTGGGTTTCGAGTTTTAGCTTGAATATGATAACGCAAAATAAGACCATCCATTAAGTCCACTCCTCCCATATTATTGTTGTATTCGCGTACAATTCGCGGACAGTCAACATCTGTGTACTGTTTTACTTTTCGATCGTAGCGTGTCACTTTGTCAGGTTGCTTATCTTCGTTTGGTCTTTTAAAAGGTTGAATTCCAACATAAGTTGATGCTAATCGTACGGTTTTATTGTCCTTCCACAGCACTGTGTTAATATTAACTCCATACGAATTGCCAACATGCTCAACTGAGTAGCCTCTTTTTTCATTCTTAACGTCTTGATCCAAAGGAAGTTTACAATTCGGAATTTGATTGGCTCGTATCGTGCCTAAACTATAGATTCCTCTGGCACGCAAGTACACTAGCAAAGGCAACGATGTGTAGAAATTATCGAAGAAAAGTATATGATTGACGAAATCTGGAATTGTCTGCGATAAACGTATNGATTAGCTCGTATCGTGCCTAAACTATAGATTCCTCTGGCACGCAAGTACACTAGCAAAGGCAACGATGTGTAGAAATTATCGAAGAAAAGTATATGATTGACGAAATCTGGAATTGTCTGCGATAAACGTATAACAACATTGGCCGTACTTCCAAGATCAGGCTCTCCTGGTAAAACCACATTGTCACCAGCTCCATTATAAACTTCGAAACGGTAGGCAAACCCATTTGAGTCACACAACACAAATAATTTTATACCCCACTTGTGCGGTTTGTTGGGCATATATTGACGAAGATGGTGTTTCAATTTCGTACTACACATCTGTTCGTCAACGCATAGTCGCGAGGTTTTTGGGACTGAATCAAACCGCTTGTTGAGTTCATCGGACAGTTTCCAGATTCGAAATAGTGGATCATATCCTGTTTGATCTTTTTTAATTCTCTTACTCTCATCAGCAAAGCACAAATATTTTTTTATAGCCAAAAACTGTTTTACAGGCATCGTCTTTTCAATTGGAGTGAAAGTATTTTTTCCCCAATAACTTTCCAAATTGGGATAATGGTAAAAAGACATGTAAAGCAGTATGCCAATGTACTTGTAGATTCCGTCGACATCTACCTTGAACTGGTTGTTGATATTTTCTGCGAAGGCCGCTCGACTTGTCTCTTCCGCAATGAAAGAAACTATATCCTTTTTAAAAAAATAACAGAAAATTTGCTTTGGCGTTTCAAGTTCTTTGATGTCTGGTGGTAAACCAGAATTTCCTCGGAATGACATTTCATTCACATGCAATACCAAATTTTGCCTTCGCCATAATATGTTGGAAAATTCGCTTGAATTTTTCGAGATAGCTTCAAGATCTGTAAATCATACTTATCTTATCGGTAAATAAAATATCTAAGTTTCAGTGAAAAACACATATCTGCTCCTGTAAAACCACCAGAAGAAGGGATAACAGAAGGACCAGCAATTTCAAGAGACGGTGATTGAGATCGATCTCTTCTTGTTGATTTTACTGCAGTGGAAGTAGAGGCTACATACCCACCATCAATTGAACTAATGTTTATGGAAAAATTGGAGGTTTGAATTAATGAATCAGACCTATCGTCCATTTCTCGAAGGCACGCTGAAATAATTTGTTCGTCATCTGGAGAGATTTCTTCTGCCATGTAATCCGGGTCTTTCAACTCATCATCACTACTAAAATCTTCATCATCGTCGTCTAACTCGACCGATTCCATTAACTCTAGTAATTCTTCTTCGCTCAATTTACTTAAGTTAAATTTTCTGCTATTTCTACAATCCATTGCTAAAAACTTCAAAAAAAATTTAAGGGTCAGTAGCAAACCTCAAAAAACATTAATTTTCACTTATTTGCTTCTAAACCTCCAATTAACTAAATTTTTTCATTAAATGATATATATTCACAAAATAAATTCACTTAGCTTTCCACAAAAATGGTCACGATAAACACTTAAACCACTTTTAATTCTCACTTTAAAAAAAAAGAGTTGGTCGCCAGATATTTTCGTGCTTTCACATTGACTTTCTACATTCAACTGAAAATAAAATCAAAACGAAACGCCGTGGTACACTTGTTCCTTCTGCCAAAATAGAACTTCAAACAAAATTTAAGGGTCAGTAGCAAACCTCAAAAAACATTAATTTTCACTTATTTGCTTCTAAACCTCCAATTAACTAAATTTTTTCATTAAATGATATATATTCACAAAATAAATTCACTTAGCTTTCCACAAAAATGGTCACGATAAACACTTAAACCACTTTTAATTCTCACTTTAAAAAAAAAGAGTTGGTCGCCAGATATTTTCGTGCTTTTACATTGACTTTCTACATTCAACTGAAAATAAAATCAAAACGAAACGCCGTGGTACACTTGTTCCTTCTGCCAAAATAGAAGTGGATATAATTTCTGACGGTTCTTTTACGAAATTGAACCAAACTTAATTTGTCTTTGAAATTAAAGTTGATTATGTAAAGGCCACCTCAGGGCGGACTTGCTCGTTAGAGGGTTAAGGCATCCTTATGAGCCATATTTATAGCTTTAGGTAAATTGGNAAAAAGCTTAAATGCTTTGGATTTTTGATTTTTTAAGCGTTTCAATTCGCCAGTAAACCACTGAGCGTTAGACGTTACGTTAGCTTCCTTAACAAGAGGAATGATTTTACTGAAAATGTGGCGTAAGGAATTGCTAAAATGTAAGGCACTATCTTCAGCATTCCCATCATACTGGGGCCAAGTTATCTTCGATATCTCTAACCTAAGTTTATTATAATCTACAAACTTAATTAATAGCAATTTTGCTAAAACTTCAGAAATGTGTGCAAACGTGCAAAGTAAACATCAAGGTGACCTTGAATTTGTGAAAACAAATAGCAACAATGTTATTGATAACACTCGTGTTAAAACTAATGCTAAAGCTGAGTACCTAATAAAGAGACGCAGAGAACAAAGAGAAGGGCAAATAGACTCATATCGAGAGATTGAAGATATTGGTGACGAAGCTGTAAGCAAGCAAGCATTGATGGCGTTACTCCAATCACTTACCGCACAAATCAATGAACTAAAGAGCATAATATTACAACTTAACTCTGAAAAAGCAATTCTCAAAGAGGAGAATGAACAACTAAAGAAAAATCCAAATAAAAACAATGAAGATCACCATACTTCTATGTTAGAAGACGACACTACTGAAATTGAAATGGAAGAAAATTTCTCCGCTCCTCAAAGAGAAGAGAGCAATAAAACTTCGGAAATTCCTCCAAAAACAATGCCTAAACAGACAAAATCAATACCAAAACGTGGGTCAAAAAAAAGTAAAGAGAATCCGCCGGTATTTATTTGCTATAACATTAACCAAAAAGAAATGTCAATTAACTTACAGCAATTATTAAAACACAAAAACTTTGTTTTCAATATTATTAACAAAAACGTAACACATATAAGTTCAGGCGTTATAAATGACTATAAAGAAATTAAGACCTTCCTAATAAATAAGAAAATACATTTTTATACTTTTACTCCCAATGAGGAAAAGCCATATTCAATAGTTATTAAAAAACTGTCAAATGTTTATGAATGCGACGAAATTGTTGCTTATCTTAATGACCTTAATCTTGATATTGAGATTCTTAACTTAATTGAGAAACTTAAACAAAATTTAAAAGAGACAATTGGATAATCCAACTCGGCCATAACTCTAAGCTATCTGATTTCTATAATATTAAGTATATTCTAAATTGTAAAGTAGATTTCGAAAAATTAAAACCAATGGTACCCTCGCAATGTAAGAACTGCCAACGATTTACACATGTTGCAAGTAATTGTTATCTGCCATACCGCTGTGTCAAATGTATTGATACTCATGGCCCTGGTGAATGTAAAATACCCCAAAAAGAAAATAACAACAAAGAGCATGTATATACCGATAGTGAAACAGGCCAATTAATTAAAAAAATAGGTATCCCTGTAAGTGCTGGAATAAGCTTTGACGAAGAAAATGGATACGTGAATTGCTTGAAAACACATGAATTTGAATCGGATCATAGTGCTGTCGAATTGATGCTAGAATCGGAACATAATGTACTCGATTGCCAGCCAACCGAATATTTCAATTATGATAAAACTGATTTTAAAATGTTTAATAACGTTCTTTTAGCCAATATTAGTACGAACTACCTACCAACTAACTGCAATGTATCGAGAAAAGAGATTGACGATTGTGTTGTTAATCTCAGTAAAGCAGTTAACTCAGCTCTTAACTCAGGGGCGATACCAAAAGTTAAGGTGCGCAACCGTGGTCTAATAAGCCTTCCTACAGAAATACTTGATCTAATATCCGAAAAGAAACGTTTACGCCGCACCGTCTCAAGATGTGTAGATCCTCGGCGTAAAAACACTCTGACAGCTATAATTCGAAACCTTACTAAAATAATAGAAGAGCGTATTCGTTTGCATGAAGACAGATATTGGTCAAACTACTTTGCCAAAATACGTATGAACAACAAAACCTACAGCAAAATTAAAGGACTGTGTGGATTAAAAAAAACGTCGGAAATCCCAGACTTGATAATTAATCGGGAAAATATCGATATTGACCTTCCCTATGTTGACCCAACAAGCAACAATAATAGTAGCGACATTGTCTTAACCGAAAATTTATACAAAGTAAATGCTCTAGCTTACGCGTTTGAGCAAGTACACCGTCAAAACCTACACCTCGGAGAGGAAAGCTTTTCAGACTTGATTGAAAATAATGTGGCAGAAATAACTCAGTCTAATGAACCAATAGTATATTTCTCAAACAATGTAACAGCAGATGGTGAGCTTAATACGAACGATTCTGAACAACAATATGAACTTGTAAGCGCTGAGAAAATTGGTGCCGTCTTACGATTAACGAATAATAAAAAGAGTTGTGGTGATGACGGTATCTCGAACTTCTTGCTTAAGAGAACAACTAACGATTTCTGGAGATTCTTAGCTATTCTTTTCAACCACTCGCTAAATATAGGATATTTTTCCACCCAATGGAAAACTGCAAAGATAATCTGTGTGCCAAAACCAAATTCTAATCCCAATTCTGTTCTGGGTTACCGCCCAATATCCCTTCTTTCTAATATAAGTAAACTATTAGAGCACTTTATACTTGAAAAAGTTAAGCAACATATGGAGGAGCGAAATATTATGAAAGATTACCAATTTGGCTTTCGCCCATACCACTCTACGAATCACGCATTAACACTTCTATCTGACTTTGTATGCAGTAATCTGAATCGCCGACAAGCAACTATACTAGTAAGTCTAGATTTAGAAAAAGCATTCGATACTGCATGGGTAGAAGGCATTATATTTAAAATGTATAGAATATTTAACTTTGATAAAAATGTGTGCAAGATGTTGCATAGCTACTTAAAAGATCGAACATTTTATGTAAGTGAATCTCTACATAATTCTAGTATAAGGGATGTTGCCGCAGGCGTGCCCCAAGGTTCTTTACTGGGACCGATATTGTACAACATATTTCTAGCGGATTTCCCTGACCCGCCAGTGGGTACTATAATCTGTAACTCTGATATAAAAGTTATTATATACGCGGACGATATCCTTATATTGGGATCTCACCCACGCATAGCTAAAGCTAACGAAGCCATCAACCTATACCTGTATGAACTTAATAGACACTTTCAAAAATGGAAATTAAAAGTAAATCTCGATAAAAGCGAAACCGCCATTATCAAGGGAGTTAAAAAAAATTTGCTTCCAAACGCTCGAAAGTATGAGCCCCTAATTAAAATTAATGGTATAAAAATAAGCAGCAAAGAACAAATAAAATATTTAGGCATAATATTGGACAGTAAATTTACCTTTGTGAGACACATAGATTTTATTTTGGGAAAAGCAAAAAAAATGTTTTTCTGTTATTCTAACTTAATTAAAAGACAGAGTGGTCTCTCAAACTGCATTAAATTGAATATATATAAACAAATAATTAGGCCAATAATTTCTTATGGTCATCCTATATGGTTCAACATTTCCTCAAGCCAAATGGAACGACTCAGAAGATTTGAGCGATATATCTTACGACTTTGTAGCGGACTCAACCGCCAACCCTACAGAACAGGTACTTTTCGGAAGAGAGTATCCAATAAAGTTCTTTACAAAAAATGCGGAATATCACGAATAGATTCCTTCCTAATCAAATCTTCATATCGATTTGTTGAAAGAATGGCATACATGCAAAATGAATTGATTAATAAATACCTCTCAAAACAAACAGAAATATCTTTACCTATAACAGAAAGATACTTATCTCCAATATATTTAAAAATATTAAAAAATAATTTAATGCTTCATAAAAATAATAAAACAATATACTATCATAGGCGATACAAATCTTACAATTTCAATGATGATAATCTAGTTTATAATACCGACCAATTTATAGTAGAGTAGCTTGTAGTTGCTTAACATAGGTTTCTTAAACATGTATGTATCAGTATATCTCCTTTTTAGCCCTTTTTGGGAGAATATTAATAAGTTTTAAAATAGATCTTGCAAAACGCAAATGTAAAAAAATAATATTAACTGACTTTTCATATGTATATACGAAATATTAAAATAAATTTTAAACTCCTAGATAAATACAAAAGTATGTTAGGATAACACTAAATAATACAATTATTTAACATAAGTACATATGTAAACTTGTATATCTAATGTGATTTTGGGCAATAAATGAAATGAATGAAAATTTATAGCTTTATTGTGCTTTAACTAAATTATATATTGATCATCACTTGTACTACAAATCGTGTTCCATTATTAATATTAGGTGGATTAAGGTAAGGATCAAATTTCTGAATTAAAATTAGTTTTCTACAGTACACTACGTTTAGCTGCCTATTCGCTTAACTGTTTTAGTATAGCTGCACTTTTCTGGTAGAATGCTTAATTCGGAAGCAGTTTTATTCATTATGAATGAACCATTTTCGTTTAACAGCATCGCGGGAGTAAAAAACGATTTAATCTTTCCAGTTCAAAATAATCTAAAGACGGTAAGGTTTCAAAAAAAAAACACACACACAGTTTTAAATATCCGAGTTATTTAATATATGAATGCATATATGTATATCCTCCATTTACAAACTCATTTATATATACTTTACTCTGAACACCTTCCATAGATACCTATGTCTGAATACCAAATTTCAAGTTCATGTGACTTCTGGTTCCCAATTTATGGCTGATTAAAAATTCCACGCCTACGGGATGTGCCACGCCCCCTTTTATAAACTCATTCATATGCACCTTACTATAAGCACCTACCATTGATATGTCTGCATATTAAATTTCAAGTTCGAGGGACTTATGTCACGGAAGTTATAGCTGATTAAAATATCCACGCCTATGGGATGCGCCACACCACTTTTACAAACTCATTTATATAGACCTTTTTATAAGCACTTACTATTGATATGCCATGATACCAAATTTCAAGTTCATGGGACTTATGGTTCCGAAGTTATAGCTGATAAAAATTTCAACGAATTTGGCATATTCCACGCCCCTTTCACAAAATATTCCACGCCTATGGGATGTGCTACGCCCCCTTTTACAAACTCCTTTACATATAACCTCCTATAAGCACCTACCATTGCTATGTCTGCAAACCAAATTTCAATTTCGTGGGACTTATGGTTCCGAAGTTATGGCTGATAAAAAATTCCACGCCTATGGGATGTGCCACGCCCCTTTTTACAAACTCCTTTATATATACCTTACTATAAGCACCTACCATTGATTTGTCTGCATATTAAATTTCAAGTTCGAGGGACTTATGTCTCCGAAGTTATAGATGATAAAAATATCCACGCCTATTGGATGCGCCACACCCCTTTTACAAACTTATTTATATAGACCTTTTTATAAGCACCTACTATTGGTATGCCTTGATACCATATTTCAAGTTCATGGGAGTTATGGTTCCGAAGTTATAGCTGATAAAAATTTCAACGAATATGGCATATTTCACGCCCCTTTCACAAACTCGTTTATATATACCCACCTATAAACACCTACCATTGATATGTCTGCATACCAAATTTCAAGCTCGTGGGAGTTATGGTTCCGAAGTTATAGCTGCTACACCCATAGGATGTGCCACGCCTCCTTTTACAAACTCATTTATATATACCCTCATATAAGCACCTACTATTGATATGCCTTCATACCAAATTTCAAGTTCATGGGAATTATGGCTCCGAAGTTATAGCTGATAAAATATTCCACGCCTATCGGATGTGCCACGCCCTCTTTAACAAACTCGTTTATATATACCCTCCTATAAGCACCTACCATTGCTATGTCTGCATACCAAATTTCAAGTTCGTGTGACTCATGGTTCCGAAGTTATAGCTGATAAAAAAATTCGCGCATATGGAATGTCNCTGCATATTAAATTTCAAGTTCGAGGGACTTATGTCACGGAAGTTATAGCTGATTAAAATATCCACGCCTATGGGATGCGCCACACCACTTTTACAAACTCATTTATATAGACCTTTTTATAAGCACTTACTATTGATATGCCATGATACCAAATTTCAAGTTCATGGGACTTATGGTTCCGAAGTTATAGCTGATAAAAATTTCAACGAATTTGGCATATTCCACGCCCCTTTCACAAAATATTCCACGCCTATGGGATGTGCCGCGCCCCCTTTTACAAACTCCTTTACATATAACCTCCTATAAGCACCTACCATTGCTATGTCTGCAAACCGAGTTTAAATTTCGTGGGACTTATGGTTCCGAAGTTATGGCTGATAAAAAATTCCACGCCTATGGGATGTGCCACGCCCCTTTTTACAAACTCCTTTATATATACCTTACTATAAGCACCTACCATTGATTTGTCTGCATATTAAATTTCAAGTTCGAGGGACTTATGTCTCCGAAGTTATAGATGATAAAAATATCCACGCCTATTGGATGCGCCACACCCCTTTTACAAACTTATTTATATAGACCTTTTTATAAGCACCTACTATTGGTATGCCTTGATACCATATTTCAAGTTCATGGGACTTATGGTTCCGAAGTTATAGCTGATAAAAATTTCAACGAATATGGCATATTTCACGCCCCTTTCACAAACTCGTTTATATATACCCACCTATAAACACCTACCATTGATATGTCTGCATACCAAATTTCAAGCTCGTGGGAGTTATGGTTCCGAAGTTATAGCTGCTACACCCATAGGATGTGCCACGCCTCCTTTTACAAACTCATTTATATATACCCTCATATAAGCACCTACTATTGATATGCCTTCATACCAAATTTCAAGTTCATGGGAATTATGGTTCCAAAGTTATAGCTGATAAAAAATGCCTCGCCTATGGGATGTGCCACGCCCCTTTTTACAAACTCGTTTATATATACCCTCCTATAAGCACCTACCATTGATATGTCCGCATACCTAATTTCAAGTTCGTGGGACTATGGTTCCGAATTTATAGCTGAAAAAAAATTCCACGCCTATGGGTTGTGCCACGCCCCCTTTTGCAAACTCGTTTACATATACACTCCTATGAGACCCTACCATTGGCATGTCTGCATACCAAGTTTCAAGTTCATGTGACTTATGGTCCGGAAGTTATGGCTGATTAAACATTTCACGTGTATGGGAGGTGCCACGCCCCTTTATCGGATCCCAATTTTTTCACCTTATTATAGGCCCATGTGTCATGGCAATACTCTGTCAAAACTGTGTTCGATTCTGTCCTTCTTTTTAGACTGCAACCTGGCACATACATACATACATACAACATACATACTTTCACAAATATATGGTAGATCTATCCTTCTCTTAGCGTAAAACAATTTTTGGGGATATCTCGGCTAAAGGGCCTATCGTGTAAGTTTGAAGTTAAAATATTTGTTTTCAATCGGCTAAATTGTATTCTAAATATGAGCCATATTGGCAATTAAATGCAATTTTTAGGAATATCCTGACCCCTGCGCCACCTAGCGAGTACATTTTTGCAGGACAATTTCTTTTCGAGGTACTATGTTCCAAATATGAACGAAATCGGTCCAGCCGTTTAGTAGTTTAGTGACATTCAATATACGGAAAACGCTGTGAAATTGTGAAATGGTGACGTCTCAGCTTTCTTCATTTTTCGGCAACAACAACAAAAAATTTCAAATTTTTTAAAATCAGGGAACCTTCCACACAGAAGGTCCAAAAATGTGCTTTTTACAGAATTGAAATCGTTTCAGGCGTGTGGTCAGGCATCGCGGTCATACGAAAAACATTTCATTTTTATATATATAGACTAGCAGACCCGGCGAACTTCGTCCCGCCCAAAATAAATTTTTTGTACACGGTCAAAAATTTGGGTTTAATTTTTAAACCGCGCTGGGACTACTGCCTTTTTTAATCTTTTATAGTCTACTTTTTAACCCAGTCAATAGTTTTAAGCAATTTTTAATATATTGTGGTTTAAATTTTAGTCCAAAAACCTCGTGGTTTAAAAATCAAACCAAAATGTTTTAATTCTAGTTTCTAGGTTTAATATATAGAAAATTTGTTTTAAAAGCTAAACCGAAATAGAAAATGTTTGCACACAGCGAAATGTGGTGTTGATTCAAACTCAACATATGAAAGCACATTTACATGCGTGGCTGTAGCTGAGTGTGCAAAGCTGCTTGATACAACTGGTTGCTACGAAGGCTGTCCGGGTTCAATCCCCATCAGACGGAGCATGAAACTTTAGTTTTATTTTTTATTCTTAATTATGAAAATGTTTGGGTTTAAAATTTAAACCGAACTGTTGCCCTCTTTTTTTTTTAATTTAGAAGGTTTGTATTTGAAACTGAATTTATGTAGTTTGGTCATATATGTAGCCCAAAAAGTTTAAAATTAAAACCGAAAAAATAGCTACCCGCGCAACTTGATAGAATGGCTAATAGGGGGACAATCAACAAAAATTCACGCCCATATCACACAGAAAATACGGAAAAAAAGTACATAGGCGTAACATACATTCCAGGGCTAACAAACAATCAAACACTGCATAGAATGATTGAAAATGAGAAAATTAGATACGCTCACAAACCTCATAATACACTGCATAGAATCTTTACAAAAACAAAAGACAAAGTTCAGAAGGAACAACAAAACAATGTAGTGTATCAAATAAATTGCAAAGGCAAAGGAAACGAAAGCTGCAATAAATGCTACATTGGCACTACGAAAAGAGCGCTAAGCATAAGAATCCACGAGCACGAAATGGATGCAAAAATCAAAAAGATGACAACAGCATTGGCTCAACACCTGACTAACAACGAACACACAGCTGACTTCGCGAACACAATGATCTTAGATGTAGAAAGAAGACGAATGACACTGGAAAGTCTCCGCATACAGCAGCAGCTTAACAACACGATGAATTTCAAAGAAGACGTGGACAGCACAAACAGCGCTTACACAGCTGTTATCCAAAGTAGGAATGAACGCCAGCGAAAGCAGAAACAAACAAACAATTGATGGGTGTTAATGTACACACAAAATTTTGCCTGTAATATATGTAAATGTTATTATTGTTAAATGTGAGTTATATGTTAAATGTAAAGTTCAAAATATTGTATTTCATGTTTATTGTTTGTCGTTCTAATAAAAAACAGACTCCCTGAGGAAGGCGCGAAATGCGTCGTAACGCGTAGGAGTACAAAGGAAATTTTATTTCGCTTTTAACTCAACGGCCGAAACAGCTCTAACCCAGCAAACAATTAAAACCGAAATTTTTAACCGTGTATTGAAACATTTTGGTCCAACATTTTCCCCAAGAGTTCACGTTCATGATTTTTAGTGACGCATTTGTCTTCTAATATTACGCTTTGGTGGTTGTCAGAAGGCATATTTGCCGTCTTAAATAACTTAGCAAAACTGTACATACGTAATAGTTTCAGTGCGTTTGAAAGGCGCCACGTCCTCTTTTCAAATGACCCCAATTTTCTCTAAGAGCATGTGATTGATGTGATTTCATATATCTCTATACCATTTTCGAGTAATTTACCATGGGAGGTGCCAAGTCCCTTTTTGCAATAGCCCCACTCTTCTTCATGACCAGTCGCGTTTTATATATCTTGTACATACCAAGTTCCAGTACTCTTCCATGAACACATTCAGAGATATGCAGTATGAAAAATTCGATGTGTATGGGAAGTGCCACGCCTCCTTTTTCGATAACCACAATTTATCTCGAGGAGTATGCGATTGCTTTCATATATCTCCATACCATATTCGAGTAGTCTACCAGAGATGTGCCAGGTGCCTCGCCCCCTGCACCTAGCGGTATGAAATATACTTTACATCCGATTCTCATACCTACCATATATAACACAAACAATTTCATAAAGATCGGTCGAGCCGTTTAGGAAGAGTCCGATNTCTTCATGACCAGTCGCGTTTTATATATCTTGTACATACCAAGTTCCAGTACTCTTCCATGAACACATTCAGAGATATGCAGTATGAAAAATTCGATGTGTATGGGAAGTGCCACGCCTCCTTTTTCGATAACCACAATTTATCTCGAGGAGTATGCGATTGCTTTCATATATCTCCATACCATATTCGAGTAGTCTACCAGAGATGTGCCAGGTGCCTCGCCCCCTGCACCTAGCGGTATGAAATATACTTTACATCCGATTCTCATACCTACCATATATAACACAAACAATTTCATAAAGATCGGTCGAGCCGTTTAGGAAGAGTTCGATTTTTATATGTATATTGGATAAGCACGATGCGAGCAGCATAGAAAAAATTTCAATGAAAAAAAAAAAATTGTTATCCTATCTTTTAAGTTGGAACCAACAATACATACCCACAAAATTTCATTGAAATCGGTTAAGCGGGCACGGGATATTTATATATTAAGATACCCTACTATAAGCACCTACCATAGATACGTTTGCGTACCAAATTTCAATTTCATTTGACTTATGGTTTTGAAATTATAGCTGATAAAATTTTCCACGCCTATGCGATGTGCCACGCCCCCTTTTACAAACCCATTTATATATAAGCACCTACCATTGACATATCTGCATACTAAATTTCAAGTTCGTGGGTCTTATAGTTCGGAAGTTATAGCTGATAAAAAATTCCATGCCTATTGGATGTGCCATCTTCCAAACTCACTTATATATACCCTAGTATAAGTACCTACTATTAAAATGGCTGCGTACGAAATTTCAAGTTCAAGCGACTTATAGCGAAGGAGTTATAGCTGATAAAACATTCGAGGCCCATGGGACGTGCCGCTCCCCCTTTTACAAACTCACTTATATATACCCTAGTATAAGTACCTACTATTAAAATGGCTGCGTACGAAATTTCAAGTTCAAGCGACTTATAGCGAAGGAGTTATAGCTGATAAAACATTCGAGGCCCATGGGACGTGCCGCTCCCCCTTTTACAAACTCACTTATATATAGCCTACTATAAGCACCTACTATAGATACGTCTGCGTATCAAATTTCAATTTCACGTGACATATGATTCCGAATTTTCCACGCCTATGGGATGTTCCACTCAGTTATATATGCCTTACTTAAAGCGCCTACCGTAGATATGCCTGCGCGCCAAATTTCAAGTTCTTGGGACTTATGCTTCCCAAGTTATAGATGATAAAAGGGTCCACGCCTATGGAATGTGCCATGCCCCTTCTTATAAACTCATGTATATATAGTCTACTGTCTGTCTTATGTCTGCATACCAAATTTCAAGTTCTTGTGGCTTATAGTTCCGGAGTTATAGCTGATAAAATATTCCGATGGATGTGCCACGCCCACTTTTACAACCTCATTCATATATACCCTACTATAAGCACCTGGCCGGGGGCGCTAGTCTCTATACTACCTTCCCCGAGTGTTGGAATCCCACCGAAGCGTGTTGGGCTACCAACTAAAACCCAAACTCCCACCGCCCGCGCAAGAATCCCGGATCTGGCACCGCAATTCTGCATGTCTTCAGATGCAGGAGCGCGCTGTTAGAGCCTTGGGGCTGCTCTTTTGTAGGGGCGTTTCATTCGGGTGTCCTTAGTAGACAACCGTCCTCTCGTTTGCAGCGGAGTACGAATTTCACGTATCTCGTAACTGCTTCCCACTTTTCTGCGCTGAATATCATTACCCCAACTATGTTGTTCGGAGTTATGTCTCCGTGTCTTTCTTCCAACATTCTGCGTCAAATCAAGAAGTGCTCGCAGGTGAAGAATGTGTGGTACACGTTATCTTCGACGTTTCCACAGTAGTGACGGTGAGTCCACCCTTCCCATTCTATGAAGATATTCTCGGNCCTATATTCTTAAGTCGGGCCTCATCCATCGCTTGCGATGATGTATAGAACTTTTTCATCACTATTTTGTATCCCTGGCCCCAGGGATCGCGATCCACTTCGTCACATAGCGCTTTCCAGCAGTTCCGTTTACTCTTCTGTATCTCGGCCCCAAGTGCTTTCTTAGCGCTTTTGTAGGCTGCTGCTCTGGTCAGCGCCTCAGGTCTACCACGAGCGCGCGTTGCGAGTCTCCGCATTCTATGGCAGGCCCTTCGCAGCTCAGCAATTCGGTCATTCCACCAGTATACCTGCTTTTTACCTGACCATGCTCTCCTCTGTGGCATTGAGGCTTTGCATGCCCGGTGAATGCAGCGCATAGTTTCTTCGACCAGCTTAGTACAAGACTCCCTGTTGTGGATCTCTCCCGTTGTGGGTGAAATGCCTTGGGAATCTGCTAGGAGTGACGTATCGAACTTGCGAACATCGACCCTAGACGGGTTCCATCCTGGTTTCCTGCGAGCGATACTACGCGTTTGCCCTCGCGTTATGTCAGTGACTTGGAAGGTGATGTAGTTGTGGTCGCTACCACTCAGGTCTTCCATCACTCTCCATCCGTCAGCCCTTCGGAGAAGGCTTTCTGAGACCAGGGTTATGTCGGGGATAGAGTATCCAAAACCCGGCCTTCGATATGTAGGGGTCGTTCCGATGTTGAGGATGGTCAGGCTAATGCGGGCTGCCATTTCAAGGACCAGTCTTCCCCTGGTGTTTGTTTGGGGCATACCCCATTCCACGCCTCTTGCGTTGAAATCTCCAGCAACAATTATGTGGCCGGTTATATCGCGCAATTCGTCTTCAAGGTCTTCGAGCTTTCCCCTGAAGACAGGGACTGTGTCGTTTGGAGACAGGTAGCAGCTCACCACAGTGATTTGCGCCATTTTAACCCAGACGTAGCAGCGTCCTACCCCGCTGCTCTCTGCGCGATGGTTGGGGTTAACAATCCATATCGCGGCCGAGCCTGATTAGTCAACATGTCAGGTTTCCTTTGTTCTATAGGGTTCACTGATGATGACAGCGTCTGCTCTTTGTTCAAGAACCAATTGGTCCAGCAGGTCATCAGCTACCCTACTCCTGTTCATATTGCCTTGTATAAATTTAATCATATTCTCCCAAGCTTTGTCTTAGCCTCAGCAAGGGCATCCCTGAAGGCCTTGCACGCTCCCGACCCGGGCAGGTGATGGGAATTTTTCTGTCCATCTCCTGCCGAGCACAGGTAGCAGCTTGGGCTTTCTTTACACGCAGAGGCTATGTGGCCCTGCTGACCACATTTCCAGCATGAACTGCTTCTGTCTGGGCCTTTGCATGCCGCCTTTTTGTGGCCATACCCCAGACAGCGGAAACACCTTTGGACATCCGCGCGCTCTCGGACGCGGCAGATAAACCAACCTACTCGCAGCTTCCTCTTTTAAATAAGAGTCCGGCCTGGCAGTTCGTCGATTTCCACCACAGCCATTCTTTGTTCTCGCGAGTTTACAGCGAGGAGAGAGACGCGAAGTTGGCCATTCATCTTGTCTCCTAACTCCCCCCGTATAGCTTTCTCCACTTTTGGGGCCGTGGTTAGGCAGTCCATGCCCAGAACTTCTAGACGTAAACGTCTAGTGAGAATACGGGCGTCTCCAAGCTGGCCAATGGCAGTGCACACATTTTCCTTAAATGCTGTGTGGTTGCCACAGCGCTCCATTTCGATGAGCACGCCGCCTTCGCGGGTTTTCCGAACAGATCGAATTACGGTCTCCGTCTTCTTGGGTTGGAGCTTACCACGTATCGTTCCCAGCACCTCTGCATAGGTTTTGCCTTCAGCTGGCTTAATGATTAGTTTGGCGAGACTCTTCTTTTTTCTCACACTCTTCTTTTTTTTGCGGCTGGTCGCCTCGCCCTTATTGACCAAGGGTTCACCTAGCGCTGGCCCTGGCTTGGGCTTTCTGCTTTTTCCAACCGTTTTCCATTGATAAGCTGGTACGGTTTTCTGTACATTATTATTATTATTACCATTATTGTTATTAGGATTATTAATAATAATATTTTTACTACTATTATTATTATTAGTAGTAAACGCTCGGGAGCATCTACACCCATTACAGTTGTTTTTGTTATTTGTTTAATCATGTCAGTTCTATTGGGTCTCCGCTTCAAGCCGCTATCTCCACACGTAGCACAGTCGCTTTAAGTGTCCCGAAGTTCCCTTCTCCCAAAGCAGCAGGCCATCGCAAGGGTTGACACAAGTCCTTATGGGATATTGTGTTCAGAGCCAAGACAGCGCAAAACTAGGAGTAAATCTCAACTTGGCCTGTGCGGCCAACTAAATGGCGACGTGTATTGAACGTACTTGGGACTGCTTATTGGTTATTCGCAGCTAACCACCCCGGTAAGGCCCTGAGCTTAGCCCTTACCCCTGAGCTTAGCCCTTACCAATAAGCACCTACCATATGTATGACTGAATAACAAATTTCA
>NW_016161272.1:0-4772 GCF_001687245.7 Rhagoletis zephyria
GATTTCCCCTACGATCATTGGCCAGGCTTGAGTGCCAGAGATCGTGGTGTGCGTTAAAGTCACCTACTACCATTCGGGTTTCACCTCTGAGTAGCGCACCTATGTGAGGTTGATATCCTGCCGGGCAGCAGGTGACAGGGGGTATATAGACGTTAAATATTTCGAGCTCGACCCGGTGGTGTCCCTCGGGTCAATGACTTCTCCGATAAGCAGAGCAATTTCTTAGGTGACTCCATCCGTTGCATGAGTTGCACCTAACCGAAGTGGAGTTCGGATGGAGTCGATTCTGGCAAACATAGCAGAAATATGTTCCTGCTCCGGGGTTGGGCTCAACGCCCACCCGGAGAAGAAGGATGCGGAGCAATCCGGCTGCAAGGAGTTGCTCCATGGACGAACAATGATTGAAGGGTATCGCCGATCTAAGCGGAGTTAGGCCGCCGAAACAACAGCCCTTGGTCGGGTAAAACCCGAGTCATTCCGGTACGTAGAACCGGATTGAGATCTCTCCTTTTTGTTCTTTGCTTTTGTTTATTGTTTAGTGTGTTGTTTATTGGGCATTTCAACGGTGAAGAAAAAATGTGTAGGGGTCAGTGTGCAAACCTCTACCACATATGTGGTAGATCTACAACATAGTTTTTTAAATTTGGGTGTCTACCACATCTACCCCACAAGGCTTTATTTATTTATTTATTTATTAATTTCTGTCTACAGACTTAGTTTCTTACAGACTAGTAAAGACTGTAGTTTCACTCAGTCAAATTACTCTTAAATCCATCAATACTTAAGTTAAAGTTGATAACACTAGAATATGTATTGCACAATTCCAGGCATCTAGCAATTGGTTAATTTTTGGCATAATTCTTGGTATGCAGTGCACCAACCAGTAGCCTATTGTTTCTTAAATTACGCGGGTGATTATGCAATATGAGCAAATTTGTTAAATAAGCACAATTTATGTGCCCGTTGATTAGTTTATAAACAAATAAATGGAGAATTAATCTCTTCTTTCCTTCAAAGACTGGAGACCCAGCAATTTCCATATGCCAATATAGGGAGGTACATAACCTTGCCAGGGTAACCTGCAAATAGCGAATTTGGTGAAA
Organism: Rhagoletis zephyria; assembly: GCF_001687245.7. Lineage (NCBI taxonomy): Eukaryota > Metazoa > Arthropoda > Insecta > Diptera > Tephritidae > Rhagoletis > Rhagoletis zephyria. The sequence goes on from NW_016161272.1 coordinate 1,104, forward strand.
ATCTCTTGAACTCTTTCAATTTTGATCGAGTGCGCTTCATAATATGGACTCCATATTATAGAACAGTATTCCAGACGGCTTCTTACTAAAGCGATATAAAGGGATTTTAAAATTATTGGATCTCTGAACGCTTGAGTATTGCGCCTAATAAAGCCTATCATTGAGAACGATTTAGATACGATATAGTCAACGTGTTTTGTAAACGCGAGTTTGGAGTCAAAAATAATGCACAAATCTTTTATTTCAGTGCTCCGCTTTAAAACGCAACCATCTAATTTATAGTCAAAATATATAACACTACTACACTTCCTCGAGAACGTAACTACACAACATTTACCTATATTTAGGTTCAAACAGTTAAATTACACCACTGCTGAAATTCATCTAGATCGAGCTGAAGGCGATTACAATCTGAGAAATCACGCACAACTGAAAAAAGCTTAACATCATCTGCAAACATCAGGCAGTTTGCAAAATTAAAACAGTTAGGCAAGTCGTTTATAAATAGAATAAACAAGAGTGTTCCATAATCCGTGCCCTGTGGTATGCCCGACCATGCATTAACAGTCACTTGAGATGTTGTTGACCCAATTTTCACAAGTAACTTTCTTTGCGTTAGAAAGTTCTCGAAAAAATCTAGCAGTTTACCACTAATACCGTAACTTCTCATCTTTTGTAAAAGTATACTGTGTTTGACTTTATGGAAGGCTTTGGAAAAGTCTGTGTAAATGACATCAACTTGAGCGTGGTTTTCAAAATCTTTAATTATCTTATTAATTAAGAGAATTAATTTGAAGCAGGTTGATATACCGGGAGAAAATCCATGCTGACTATTGGATATTAAAACTCTCACATTTGATCAAATAATTTGGCTAACGTACATTGTTTAACTATAGGTCTATAGTTACAGACATTATTGCGATCCCCAGATTTATAAATCGGGGTAATAAAACATAACTTCCATTGGTCGATGAAAAGTCCTTTATCTAAGCAGTTTTGGAAAAGAAGAGATTTAGGATAAGCTAATGCTGTAGAGCACTTTTTAAATAACATGGGTGAAAAACCTTCAGAGTCGGGCTTCGAGCTAGGCTTCAATAATGAAATAGCCAGCAATACATCTTCCTCCGAAACCGAGAATCCTGTAATGGGTGATAAAGAAGTTGAGGGTAGAATAGGTGTTGATAAATCATGTTTTTCATAGACCCTCTGAAAAAAATTTGCAAACAAGTCACAAGCGTCGAGTGTGTTGTGAGAAGTGATGTTTTCATATTCCAGACTCGTAGGAAATCCATTAGTTTTCCTTCTCGAATCAACAAATTGCCAAAAAGCGGACTGGCTTAAAATCTACATTTTTTGGCAGAACATTTGTTTACAATTTTCACATTACTCTAAAATTTCAACTCAATTCTTATACGAAATATAAAAATTAATCAATAAATTTTTAAAAGGGTACATCATTTTGCTTTAAATATATATGTGCCTTAACTTTTTAATATTTCAAAAATCCTCATATTTATATTTGCTAAAGTATTATGCAATGGAAAAATAATTAGGTCGATTTTTTGCATAAATCCATTTGAGGGATTTCTCTCAAATTAATGAAAATATTTTTTTCTTCATAATTATATTCTCTAACTAGAAAACTAATGTTATACTTGTTTTTGCATCAATTGCGTTGAATCTGTATGATCCACTAGCAGTTATATTTCCCGATCTAATTTTTGAGTTGTGCCTCTTTTGACGACGATGTGCGATATGTATACCCAATTAAAATATGAATTTAAAAATCTACCACATTTTTTTGCCGATTCTACCACACTAAAATAAAAAGGTGTTTGCACACTGGTAGGGGTCATGATACAAATATTTAAAGGTAAAACCGCCGCCGTTGGGTTTTTTGACGTTTGCTAGCATTTTGAGTTTACTCTCTCGAAATGATTCAAATGTTAAATAAAATTCAAAATAATCAAATGAAAAATTATTTGAAATATTCATTTATTCAGAAGTTGGAGAAACTAAAAAATTTCGAAACCAAAAATGAGTTGCTGCTTTAACGGCTGCGCAAATACCATTGTCCTCTGCAAGCAGAGCAATATTAAGTTTTTTAAGTTCCCGCAATTAACGTATATACGGCAAAAATGGATCGGGGTATGTGGTGTTATAGAAAAGGATTTGCCAATGTGCCCGTATATGTGCTCGGCTTGTTTTTTGCCACACCACTTGACCCAATGTAAGCATTTGTTAAACGTTACTACAGAAAACTGCATAGAAGTTCATTAAACACAATTGTTTACATTTGTGTATTTATTTACTTACATATGTATGAATGTATGTATGTGCATTCAAATTTTGTTGTTTCCTCATAATATATTTCTTTGGTTTCAGTGAAAATAAAAACAAACAAATGAAATGACGGCGAGAGAAATTTTCAAAATGCTAGCAAACGTCAAAATTCCTAAAGTTGGCTCTCAGCGATTGTACCTTATAAATATTTTTATCATCGTAGGGGTTAAATAGCAAGAATGATAGAATACAAGATTGCGCCCATGAGAGAGCATTTTCGAGCGTAACTTTTGCTTGACGTCATCTTGGTGCAGTTGCGAGAGAGAAATGCCAAAACCCATAGGAAAATATGTAAACAATGCGGAGAAATCTGTTAATATCAATACTAAATTGTCCAATTTTGCAGGAATTAATAAATATACGAAGTTTAATTAAATAGGAACACGTAGCAATGATTTTGGGCATGTAGCCCTTTAGGCAAGTACGATTTTCAGCACATGCCGGATGTTGGAAAAATGCACTGCAGACTTCATTTTGCCTTGTAATGTTTCAATAATTGTGTAAAGCTACGCAGAAATATTAACTCGCAAATATTTAAATTGGAAATGTTTAGTTATTTGCCCAATGTTTTTGGGTTAGTGGGGCGTCCCCTCAGTGGGTCTTGATATCTAACCTACTAGAGAGAGCACAGTTCACACTTTGTAAAAAGTCACACCTGATCCCTCAAAACCTTCCACATACCCCTGGAGAACCATTGGAAAATGGTATAAAATTAGCCTTTTGACACCGGAAATGTAAGCCCGATAAACAATATTTTTGTGCAGAACTCCTTTCTATTGTCTAAGGTTTTCAACATTTCTTGTTGTAGTTGATTCCAATGATTTCTTTTTAATATTTTAATTAAAAGTTAACAAAACTTAATTTATTTTTATATTGTTAGCAATTCGAGAAAAGTTTGAATAAAAATTTTCTATTTGATTAACGAACCACAAAAATCACATAAATCTAAAATTTCCAAAATTACAAAGTTGAAATAAACACAGTACAATAAAAGGTAATAACACAAATACAAACCCTACAATACTCCCCCTTCTAGAGAATTAATGTTATATAAATTAAAAGTAACTCGTTTCTTATTTGATGTTGTGTTATTCATTGTATTAGTGTTTGTTTCTGGTATTAGTTCTGTTTCAATGATTGCTGGTTTTAGTCTGTCTATCGGAATTGTTTTAACCTCATTATCTACTTCAAGTTTGAAATATTTTTTGTTTTTTTCAACAACCTTATAAGGTCCTTCGTATGGTTGTTGCAATGATCTTTTATTAATAACACGCATAAAAACAAATTTACAAGTCTCCAAATCCTTTGGTATATATACACCAGTAT
>NW_016161272.1:7066-33076 GCF_001687245.7 Rhagoletis zephyria
CAGAATTTTGATTATGCCTTAAATTTGATTTAACATTTTTAAAATGTTCCCGTAAATTACCTAAAACTTCAATTGGGGAAAATTTTTCTTCAGATGGAACAACAAGTTCACCGGGTAGGCGTAAATTTTGCCCAAAAACCATCTCAGATGATGTGGCTGAAATACTTTCTTTATACATCGATCGTAAACCAAGAAGTATTATCGGCAGCTCATCATACCAATTGTTGATTCCATTTCTAGCCATTATCGTAGCTTTTAACTGCCTGTGAAACCGTTCTACCATACCATTCCCTTGAGGATGATATGCAGAAGTTGTAACGTGATGACTACCAAGCAATTTGCTTTCGGCAAACTTATTGGTCGTCGTCGTACTTGTAGCTACCACGCGATTGTGCTTCGTGTCGCGTAATTGACTTGTGTATTGCGTATATGAATTGTATTGCTTCAACTGTCACTCCAAATTGCACTAGATTGCTGATGTTAACAAAGAAACCGCCAGTGTTGCGTTAAAGCGCTGGAAGCCCAAACGGATCTGTTAACAATGTGGGCTGCGTTGGTAGTGGTGGTACGCCTTGAAAAGGAGTTGTAGAGCTTAAAGGATCTATAGCCGAAGCAATGGGGCTGCTGATTGTTTAACTTCCATAGGTGTGTAGAATTTCCGCGGTTCTTGTGGCGATGTTGCGTTACTCTCCTATGTTTCTAATCCTTAATTACCAATAGATTGGTCAGCTGCTCCTGGCAGGATCGCCAAAAATGTAGTTGATTCCAATGATTTCTTTTTAATATTTTAATTAAAAGTTAACAAAACTTAATTTATTTTTATATTGTTAGCAATTCGAGAAAAGTTTGAATAAAAATTTTCTATTTGATTAACGAACCACAAAAATCACATAAATCTAAAATTTCCAAAATTACAAAGTTGAAATAAACACAGTACAATAAAAGGTAATAACACAAATACAAACCCTACACTTGTGCATATAACTCCGGATAAGCCATCCACAGTATATTTGCGTAGAACTCACTCCGAAATTCACAAAAAAGTGAATTTTTCAGACCGGATTTAGAAATAAATTAGTTACCGCAAATTACAAAATTAGGTTTTACAATAAAGTGTAGACCCTTGACTTCAAATGTGTGTAACATTTTTTTATCGGGTCATCCATTCGGACACAATAGCCCAAAATCTTTGAGCAAATAATTAAACCGTGCCCAGTTCAATCGTTATTAGGTTTTCCTCAATCAACAATTGCACCAAGATGACGTCACGCACACAGCTCGTTCTGTCAAATTCACAAAGAGCGGATTAACGGTACCGCGATGGTCGCAATCTCTATTTGTTATGTTATGTTTTTATCATGCTTCAGAGGATTTAATGTTGTGCGTGGGAATTGTTCGGCTATTTGTACAATGATTTTGTGGAGAGAGCGAAGGGGGAAGAGGTGGTGCACCTAAAACTCCAGTCATTAGAAAGAGCACAGTATAAACTTGAAGAAAAGAAGTCAACCCTCGCCTCCCTGCTCTTTCTACAAGCACTCGGGGGCCCATTTCAAACTGGGGTAAAATTGGCATTTTCACAAAGAAAAATTTAACTCGTGTTGGGCCATCAGCAGTATATTTGCGCAAAACTCCTTTCCGCGTTAGTGGTCTTCGGCCGCGCCAGAAAAAATAACTTCATCAGTCCAACTCCGGTTCCGCCATCCACATTATTTTTGCGCAAAATCCACCTCGACGGCGCACAGTGTGCTTTTTTAACACTTCATGCCAATTAATCGTAGCGCTTTCGACAGAAGCAATGTTTTTATATAAAACAAGATAGATTTGAAAGCTAATGTAATTGCCTTTTAAGGAAAAATATTGCAATTGAGCCATAGTCACTTCTTGACCTAAAAAAAATTGGTCAAAAATAGTGTTCTTCGAAAACAAACATGCAAAATCCAACGGATATATTTAAAAAAAAAACTGTTTTTGTATTTTTATTATACTAATATTATACATTTTGAGACGAGAAACACGATTCCACTGTTTAAAAAACGAAAAAAAGACTCAACTCCTCAATTTGAAAAATGCATTATATATTGCATTTTTTATGATTTACATGCAGCTGTGCTTCCTTCACATAATTTTATATCCCGCGAACAACAAGTCAATTTTAGTGATATTCAAGATCTTTAATTTAAGCCAAGGTAGAAGTCTCTAGGCCCTTTGGGAGCTAATTATTACGATTCTGAAGTTAAACTTCGAAATTTCATTCCCCTAATTGATTGATCATTTTGTTGTATTAGTTTCTTAGACATATCAAACATCATCTGAAACATGTCAACTGTCAACTATAATTAAATATTTTCTTCTTACTTTTTACAGTACACTTTAAGGAATTTCCAACGTCATGTAAAAACCTTTAGAAAATCTTAAAGTATTTTGTTTGAATTGAAAATTCAGTACAAATTAGTACAAATTTTGAAAAATCAAGAGATTAGAGTACTGATTGAACAAATGAATAAAATCAGTACAAAAGTTGGAAAATCAGTACTGTGCTGATAAAATCAGTACGTCTGGCAACCGTAGCAACAACTATGCACTTGCAAGTTTTTACTAGTTTTGTGTTCAATAACGTTTTCTGCTAGTTTACTCTTCTTCTCAGTTTTACGCTCTATTTTGCTTTCACGCTCTCGCTGCAATATTTTACTGGAGAAGTTACTATACGAACCTGATGTATGTGGTCTATGCTGTTTTCGATAAATTTCCGATATAAATTATAGAAGATGTAAAGCTTGTGCTTCTGCGGTAATTTATTGTTTTTGTTGATTTTGCAGAAAAATATAGCTGACCTTTATATGTACGTCTGCACACTCGAATTGTCGCTGTTACAATCTCAGTATATCCAGTAAACAAAACTGAGCTATTTTTTTCACCAAAGTTGATCTCCATAAAGGACTAGTGTTGCAAGCAACGCTTTTTCGGCAATAAGGTTGTTGTGCAGCAATTCAAGTTGTTTTCGTATTCTCCAGCAAAAAATATCCAGTAACTTGCCAGTAACCATATTTCGGAGAGTAAGTCAATATTTACTCCCAATGAGAGATATATGCTGGAAAGTACAAAAACGAAAAACCAGCAAGAGGTTGCAAGTTTTATGAACAGCTGATTAATTTGTTATTTTCCGACGCATTTTTCTAAGAAAAATTGTATTTCCCGTCTTAATATATATTTAAATAGGTATATTTTGTCAAATACAACTCCAGAAGCACCACAAACAATTCTCTTGATAATGGGAATTGCATTAAGCATCACGCCATCAGCTGTTTTTCTTACTAGAAAATAGTTACTAGTAAAAATTTATCCAGTAAAAATCCAGTAAAACTTGCAAGTTCAGCTGTCATTTTGTCCCCTCAATTCTCTCTCTTTTGCTGGTTTCTTGCAAGTTTTTGCGTACGAAAACGACATCCAGTAAAAACCAGTAAAATTAGTACTGGATTTTACTGAATAGTGCGTACGCGAACAGGGCTATGGTTAGAAAAATATTTCAGTGCGCTTGAACATCTCAGGTTTAACTGAAATATTTAGAATATTGAAATGTATTAAGAATATTTTTATTATTGGAAATAAAACAAATTTTGCCTTATTTCCTATTGCTTATTTATACTATTTGTAACAAAAACAGTTTACTGGCAGAATGAAAAGAACTTTGTTTATTCCAAAAATACAGTTAAACAAAAAATTTTATATAATTCATATGAAGAAACTAATATTCACAAAATATTTTCACTTAGTCTAACAAAATGTAGGGAAAGCGTCGTCTTTAATAACTGCTAGGCAAATCGGACATAGCGCTTTTGTATGAATTTTGTCTGCATGCTTTCTAATATGTTGAAAATATTGCTGGAAAACCTTAAAATGTTTGCATGGAACGCAGCATATAACACAGAGAATATTGTTTTGAGTTTTATCTTCAGTTAAAATTTCTGCATTATCATCACTTGCTTCACTATTTCCGAACTGCAGATTTCGTTTACGAAGACGAAGCGAACATGTGCTACCAAATAGTTGTGTCAAAATATGTAAAATTTTATATACAAGCAGGTGGGATGAATGGCGCAATAAACAGGTGAAGAAATAAAAAAGCGTTCTCGCTTTATTTTCTGACATTCGGCTGCCTTATAGTCACATTTTATAGGCAAATTTTCAAATAAGGCAGAGTCAAAACTTTCTTCTCACTCTAATATTAATTCACCTGGTATAATTCCACCACGCGTGGGGTGCATGCAATAACACCATACGCAATAATTCCCATTACTTAGACATTAAAAAGCAGTCTCAGAAGTGAACTAGTGTCATTTTATTATTATTCTTTTTTCTAAGCAGTTATAATGCCACCAGTGCGGGCGGGGGACGCGAGCACGAGCGCGACGCGGTGTGACGCGGGGTGGCGCGAACGCGGACCGCCGCGACGCTGAGCACTTTCAAAATTGTATACTTACAAATCCGTCCATTTAACTTGTTCATGTACTACGTTTTGTCAAATGTAACTACCCACATATGTGCACTATTTTGCTTTATTACTCAATTCTTAAGTTTAAAAGTTGGTCTTGTTGCTCAACGAGAAATGAAATAAAGCAAATTTGTGTTATTTCACATTCAATTGGGAAATAACAAATTTGCGTTATTGCCGTTTGTGTTATTTCATAGCGTCATCTGTTTTTAAATATCTGCTTTAAAGTGTGTTTGCATTGTTCAACTTTGCGTTCAACATTTGCGTTCAACTCAGCGCAGGGTTGCACGAAAAAACAGTTGAATGGCTAAAAATATAAAAATATGAAAAAATATCAAAATGTTCGCCATAAAAAGGTGTTTGCATTGTTCAACTTTGCATTCAACTTTTGGTTGAATGGCCTTTCAACTAATCGCTTTCAACAAAGTTGGTCGCCAGCCAACAATTAGCCATTCAATTTTTTTTTCGTGCAACCCTGCGTTGAGTTGAACGCAATTGTTGAACGCAAAGTTGAATAATGCAAACACTGCTTTAGTTTCCGACATATTCAGCTTATCATGAGTTTTATTTTCTCGAACCGGGTCACCTTTTCACTTTTCGTTTCCGTGTATGCACTACGGGTGGGTGAAAAAATTTCTGGCGAAATTTTGTTCGGGCGAAACTCACGATTAGGCTGATTAGTAAAAAGTATCATTAATTAATCAAATTTTTTATTACATTTTGGCGTATATCATTAAAACTGACTGCAACATTTTTGACAAATGTCGTATAGGAAAAAATTTTATTAAACTCATAAATGGTTGACGCTAAACTAAAAAATAAGTTTATTTAAGAATTTCGTGAACTAGTACCAAAGAACGTAGATAACAAGAAGGGACAACTCGCTATAATGGTAGCGAAAGTGAGTAACAGGGGCGTGCGTTCTATTTTCATCCAATTAAAAAACGTACTAGTGCAAAAGAGAAGGCACGCCCCTGTTACTCACTTTCGCTACAATTATAACGAGTTGTCCCTTGTTGTTATCTACGTTATTTGGTGCTAGCAGTATAAAGTTAGTGCTACCAACCCCAATAAGAATAATCCGGATCGTTTCCCTGAGAAATGATCGTGATACTGAGCTGGATAACCTACGGAAACACAACTATTGATTGGTAAGTTGTTTAATAATAGGTGCAATCCCATATTCCTTGGACTAAAACTAGTAAAACTGTCAAAAAATAAAAATTCGCTCGGAGCGAGAGAGTAACGTTGAAAAGTACGGGATCGCTTTCTAGTAAAAAATGGTAACTTCTGTCAACTTCAACATAACCTCCAAATTTTGGTTGTAAATGTTTGCTTATTTTGCATGTAAAGACACGCACCTCACACATGTAAATAACCAAAAATACTTTAAAATTCATTAGAATTAACTTGAACAAGTAATTAAATAGTTTTCAACATGAATTAGCAGAGTGCACTTTTCTTTTGTTTACAATTTGTTTGCCGAACACACTACAGCTGATCGTTTGACACATTTACCATAATTTACCAGAAAAAATGTTTGGACTAAAACTGGTAACTTCTGACAGAGAGAGGACCTTATTTACTCTCTTTTTTGTCCTCTCAGTAGTCAGAGAACCGGGTACGGAATCGATTTCCAGTAAAATCTGACTGATTCTGTCTATTTCTGACTAGTCCGGACTCGTACGGGATCGCAACTAATGCCACCAAATCCCACCAAAAAACAATCAGCTGTTCAGCAGANTAATGGTAGCGAAAGTGAGTAACAGGGGCGTGCGTTCTATTTTCATCCAATTAAAAAACGTACTAGTGCAAAAGAGAAGGCACGCCCCTGTTACTCACTTTCGCTACAATTATAACGAGTTGTCCCTTGTTGTTATCTACGTTATTTGGTGCTAGCAGTATAAAGTTAGTGCTACCAACCCCAATAAGAATAATCCGGATCGTTTCCCTGAGAAATGATCGTGATACTGAGCTGGATAACCTACGGAAACACAACTATTGATTGGTAAGTTGTTTAATAATAGGTGCAATCCCATATTCCTTGGACTAAAACTAGTAAAACTGTCAAAAAATAAAAATTCGCTCGGAGCGAGAGAGTAACGTTGAAAAGTACGGGATCGCTTTCTAGTAAAAAATGGTAACTTCTGTCAACTTCAACATAACCTCCAAATTTTGGTTGTAAATGTTTGCTTATTTTGCATGTAAAGACACGCACCTCACACATGTAAATAACCAAAAATACTTTAAAATTCATTAGAATTAACTTGAACAAGTAATTAAATAGTTTTCAACATGAATTAGCAGAGTGCACTTTTCTTTTGTTTACAATTTGTTTGCCGAACACACTACAGCTGATCGTTTGACACATTTACCATAATTTACCAGAAAAAATGTTTGGACTAAAACTGGTAACTTCTGACAGAGAGAGGACCTTATTTACTCTCTTTTTTGTCCTCTCAGTAGTCAGAGAACCGGGTACGGAATCGATTTCCAGTAAAATCTGACTGATTCTGTCTATTTCTGACTAGTCCGGACTCGTACGGGATCGCAACTAATGCCACCAAATCCCACCAAAAAACAATCAGCTGTTCAGCAGAAAATGAAAACTAACAAGCAAGACCTTATCACCAATTTTCTATAGCAAGAATTGAACGGGTGCAAAAGATGTTTCTGAAATTCGCTCTAAGATGTTTAAACTTCTCGGACCCTATACCATCCTATAACTCCCGCCTGCTTTTGATAAACTTAAAGTCGCTTGAACGCAGAAGGTCGATACTATCGCTGTCTTTCGTTCTTAATTTAATTCAAGGGGACATTGATTGTGAGTTTCTGTTGCAACGCATAAACTTTCTTATTCCGGCAAGAACTTTACGAAGCTCTTACCCTTTTTACCTTAAAACTATGTTCCCATTAGCGTAATTTAGAGGTCAATCTTAATTTACGCATAAATTAAGTACAAACTAAGTAATTTCGCCTTGTAAAGTCTCTCAGTAAATTAAGTTGAAAGTACGTAGTTTATCTTAAACCAAGAACCAAATCACGAACAAATCAGTGTCGGCTCTAATTTTATCGATAATAATCGAAAAAAGTATTGTCCCATAACTGATATATCATTGTGTTTGGACGTTTTTGTTTTTAATAATCGCGCGTGGTAGTTCGTAAAATATTTCCAGAAGCTTTCTCTTTTGATCACTCATCTAAAATCTAAAAAATTACCACAAACAACTCAGAATATAAAAATATACGCAATTACTCACAGCCGCGATCTCCTTTGGTTAAATAAACAATAACACAGGGTTGCTACAAAGCTGTCAAGACAATTAAAGAATCGCGTGTATGAACGCCCTTAATTTAGTGAGGTATTTTAAACGAAACTAAGTATTTTATGTTGGTAATGTGAACATGAACTAAGAAATTCAAAACTAATTATGAATCCAATGCACCAATTGCACGGGCGCTTCACGAATTTAATGAGATCTCGAATTCCATTTCGTTTGATTTTTCAATTTCTATGAATCAGTTGACTCTTCTGTTGAATTCGTCTTTTTAAACTCTCATACATTTAATAAACCAATATTTTTATTTTAGTCATCATTTATCTTTGAACTAACTTGAATAATTTGTAAGTCAGTAGTCAGTAAGAACTCTTGTGTTTTTTTACTAATTAAATAAATAAATAAATAAATGCAACAGCAATTTCAAGGAACAAGCAGCAGTGCTGCCAATTGTTTGGGATATTTGAACAAAGTTGATCTGGAACTCTACGAAAGCTAAATGGCATTTAAACAACAATCCACGTTTAAATATTCGTTTCAAATTGGCCCTTACATTCGTTAAGTCTTAAACCGTGTAAAACTCGTAAGTTTACGAGGCTTTTATTTAAACGCACCCTTTGTCAAAAGGTGTAAATAGGTGCTTAAAGTGACTGTTTGACAGATAAACCAAGATTTTTTTAAGCGATATTTGTTTCGTAGTATTTTCCATAACATCCCGCCATCTTGTCTCTATCACTCTTGGCTAAAATACTATACAAAAATTCCGAAAATTAGCAGAAAACCTACATAAGTCAATACGGTTAGTGGACTAAATTCATTCATTTCATTCGCGTGTTATTTTTTTCATTTACTTTGCATTCTTTTTTTGGTTGTACGACCTTTCAACTAATCGCCAGCCAACATTTAGCCATTCAACTTTTTTTTCGTACACTAACTATTGCGGCTAGGCATTCCAACTCGGTGACCGTATAATTCCGCTGAGCATTTTTAAGCTTCTTTGATACGAAAGCTATGGGATGCTCTGCCACTTCCTCATCGAGCTGGAATAACACGCTTCCTACCCCTGTTTTGGATGCAACGCATGGATAACGAATTCCTTAGTAAAATCTGGTTGTGCCAGGACAGAGTGCAACTTAAAGTTTACCAAATGCTTCGACCGCCTCAGGAGTTAACATAAAAGGACCAGGTGATTTGCGGAGGCAATCTGTCTTGGGACTAGCCGAATCTGCGAAATTGGTAATAAACGACCTGTACCAATTTGCCATTCCTATAAACCTGCGAGCCTGACGAGGAGACTTTGGAATCGGAAAATCCTTTATCGCATCTATCTTGCCTGGGTCTACTTTCAAACAAAACAACCATTCCCTATCAAGTATCCGAGGTACCGAGTTTCCCTCTGGCAGAACTTGCTGTTCTTGACATTGGTTGTAGGTCCCGCATCCCGTAAACATTTCGCCACTTCCTTCAGCAATTCCAAATGGTCTTCTAAGTTTGAGCTGCATACCATCAGATCATCCAGGTAGACGATGACGTTCTCTCGTAACCGTGAGGGAATAGACTTATCCATCAGCCGACTCTTTGTTTGTGGTCCGTTGCACAGGCCAAAGGGCATTACTTTAAAGTGGTGTAATGGCTTTACTGGAACCGCAAATGCCAGTTTTTCCTTAGACGATTACGTTAATTTGATTTAAAAGAAAGCATCCTTCAAATCAATACCAATTATGAAGTATGTATCCTTTAACCTGCTCAACAGCCCATTAATACGGGGCAACGGATACGAGTCCTTCTTGGTGACCGCGTTCACCTTCCTGGAATCTATGCATAGCCTGACCTTGCCTGGTTTCCGGACTTGTACTACTGAACTACACCATGGTGTATTCGATTCCTCAATCACCCCCATCTTGAGTAGCACTGCATCACCCGTGTTATATGATGAGTCACTAAACTGGTTTGACCTAGTCCTAGCTTTTCGAATGATGGAAACTCCTGACCGACTTCTTGCAATGCTATTTTCTGATCTGGTATGAGCTGATGGAATTTAGGCTCATCTTCATTTGGAAAGTCTAAACACGAAACGGTTGGGAATACAAGCTAACGCAAATGCCTTCCAGAAATCAACTCCCAGGTATGCCCCTTGGATTAGTGAAGGCATGAGATAAAAGCGGATAGTCTTTGTGAGGTTCTTAAAAGTGACTGCCAAAGATATCGAGCCGAGTATTTTCCGCTGATTTCCACCAGCTATGTAAACAAGCGCGCGCAAAGGATGCTATTTTAAATTGTTTCTTTTTAGGAATTCTTCACATCCATTTTCAAGACTGGAAACGTTTACTCCGGAATCCAACAACCCAACTACGAAACTATCGTGTATTTTAATCCTTGCTAGCGGTCTTTCATTTCATTTCATTTCTTTATTAAGTCCATGGTTACAAACCTTACAGACTAGAGGTACAACATCAACTTAAAGATAAAGCTTACAAACTAAACTACATCATTAGAGATAATTGGATTCAAGCTTAGATAAAAATAAGGATCTAGGAAGAGCGAAATCTAAATCGAGGCTACTAAATATACTATTTAGCTCAGTAAGAGCCCTTATAATAGGGGTGAAATTTAAGTAATTAGATTTGGAAGTTTTCACATGAAACGGGTAACGAAAGCGGAGTACTCGATGGGGAACGTTAAAACATATCTGCTCAAGGAGATCGGAACAATTAATGACGCCACAGATTATGTCGTCAATGAACATTAGTGAATGTATAATGCATCGAGAAGTAAGAGATTTCATATTTATTAACATACATCGGTCCCCATAAGACGGAAGAGGCTCACTAAAACCAAGAGGTTGCAGAGCAAAGCGGACAAAACTACGTTGGACTCTTTGAATTCTTTGGGAGTGAGTGGAATAAATTGGATTCGAAATTACAGACGCGTACTCCAATTTTGATCTAACTAGAGAATTATAAATGGATTTCCTTGTGTAAGGATCTCTAAAGTCTCTCGCATAGCGACGCAGAAAAGATAAGTTAGAATAGGCCTTAGGAATAATAAAACTTATGTGGTTGACAAAGGAAAATCCTGAGTCGAAAACCACGCCAAGATCCACAAATTCATTTACAACAGATAGGAGAACGTTAGAAAGGGTATAAGTTGAGATAATAGGATTTAGAATTTTAGTAAAAGTCATGTGAAAACATTTATTAATATTAAGCGATAATTTATTTGTGAGACTTCAGTCAGTTAGATTATTTAAGTCACTTTGCAAAAGTGAAATATCCGACAAGCAGGTAACACTTCTGAAAATTTTCAAATCGTCTGCATAGAGTAGAAACTTCGAATGGTTAAAGCAGCTCCCAATATCATTTATAAAGAGAACAAACAAAAGCGGTCCTAAGATATTGCCCTGAGGGACACCGGAGGTGGCTACGAAAGGATTTGATTTAATATTGTCAATTTCTACATAAGTGATTCTGTTCGAGAGATATGACCTCAACCAAGAAAGAAAAGTTGAATGGAAACCAATTTTTTCAAGTTTCTACAATAACATGTTATGAGAGACAGTATCTAACGCCTTAGAAAAATCAGTGTAGATAACATCTACTGGCGTTATCAAAATTTTAGTGCTTTGTAGAAGTTTTCGCATATTTACTCGGCTAGAGTACGTTTTCCTATACTGCAGAATATTTCCAGAAACCACAAGTTTGGATTCTTCTTTGAAAATATCCACCCTTATCCGTTCATAATCCTGTTCCTTTGCTCTAAACTAGAGATGGTCAAACTTAGCACATTTGCACTGTGCTGGCAGCGTGTACTTCTGCGGGCTATAGGTGCTAGATGAAGTGAGGTTGCCAAAGCCCGAGGAAAGGGAGAAAATTTGAGCGAGTTGCATCTGTATGTGTAACCGGAATACCAGGGCAAGTATGCGTGAGTACTTACCAGGGATGTCAACTCTAACAAAGCTGATTCCCCCAACTTTTTTGAAAATTACCCAATTTTCAATTGTATTCTCAGTAACGAGTTTCTTTTATAATTTCAGGTAACTTAATTTTCATTTTTAATTAAAACAAGCAATAAATATACCTACGATGCAATATTTTAATTAATATAGCAGAAAAATAGCACGCTGCATATTCTAAAAAAAAATTACAGCTACATAGAAAGGAATTAGATTATTATAAATACTCATTACAAAGAGTGACACCAGAGAACGTTTATAACTGAGAAGGCGCATTTTCTGTGTGAACTAATTTCTGCCAGAAATTTTGGGGTGCAGTCGGCCAAATACACCACACGTCGACGAGTGCACCACTCGACCGACGGTGTCGGCAGAGAAGTGTCGGCTGCCACCACACCAAAAATTTTTCCGTGCCACCACACTTTGAGCAAATTTACCATAGTTCAAAGCAAAATGAAAAAATAAGAACGAAAAAGGAAAGAGAAACAGAAATATAATAAACACTGGGCAGAGGGGATGCTTGCGGAGGCAGGCGCGTGATTGTGTCGGATCAAAACAAACTCTAAAATAAAAATGGAAGTCAGAACGACAAGTGTAGAGTAAGAAGCGGGAAACGGGGAAAGGAGCGGGCTTTTGTACATTTGCTTGCTTGCCGAAAATATGATATTTGCGTGAAATCGATTTGCTGATTGTTGCAAATTGATTTTTGCAAACATGTATGAATTTTTCTATTTCAGCTAAGTTGATAAGATTTTCTAAGGCATTTTTTCGACTTTTTTCCGCGATTGTCTAAAGTCATGTAAAATGGACCTTTTTATAAAAACTATTTTATTATAATTTATTTAAACATTTGTATGTATAAATATATATACATATAAATATAATAAAGAAATGTTAATAAAATCGACTTCTTTTTAATTTCGGAAAAATTTTTGATATCTTTTGATAGGTATCTGATGGCATTTTTCTTTATGGCATTTATCTTATGATGGCATTTATCTTAAAAAAAAGACAAAAAATTATATATGTACATGCAACTGCATAAATGAATTGAAACTGAAAGTATTTACAAAGAAGTTTTTCGCAAATATATGTGGCTATGAAATATTTTTCCATAACTAGAATTTCATAGAATCATATTATGCTGCCCGACCTCTTATGGGAATTTTTATGCATACATTTTATAAATAAAAATCAATTTATAAAATAAACCCCAAAGGTCAACATAAAATTAAAAAAGGAAAATTTAATTACATTAAAAAAATAAAAACAAAAAAAAAATTCTCCAACTGGGATTTGATCCCCAGCAAAAATGCAACACGCGAAAATAATCTCGCGCCTCTAGCGCATCCACCACACAACACATTGAAATTCGATCGCCTAAGCAGTGTTTTATGATGTCGTTCAATTTCATGCGCAAGCTTACGACGCTCAAATTTCGTGGAATTGTGTGTGCAGAAAACCACCATCGTTTTGCAAAATTTTATTAGTTGATGAATATTTTGATGTTTAATGAAGAAATTGAATATTATCTATCAACATTGAAGAAATATTAAATTAAATGGTTATGATCATATGTTTAAATTAATATTTACTTGTGAATAATACATAGATATAAATGTGCATATGTACAGGTAAACAAACTATGTACATACATAAATACATATATGTATGTACATATGCATACACGTACATAATTGATTAGTGTTCATGCAAACAAAAATGCAATCGCTTCTAATCACTCTAATCAAGCTATGAACATCAAAAACCAAATATGTACTTATGTATGTACATACATACAAATACTACAAATGAAAACATACAGACACTGCGCTTACTATTCCCCGAACTCCCGCTTCTCACGAGCAAGACATTCATTCATAAACGTAAAAACTACCATTCATAAATTCGTGCGCACCTTGCACACTTGCCCCGCTACAAACATGAGCCGTCCACAAGTTGATTTGCGTCGCGGCGATGACAAAATCTAAAAATCTAAAATTTTATCAACCACCGCGCCGATTGGAAAAGTGGCAACAGCGGTCAAAATCCCCCTTCCCTTTGCACACTTCTTTGATCTAAATAAAATATTTTTTCCGTTGGTTATTGAAATCATGCATCTGCGCCGACAAGTGCGCAAAATCACTTCGCTTTTGTTTCCCCCGTCTTGTCAACGACTCTTCTTCTTCTTCAATAACTTCGATGGCGGTTGAAATGCAAAAAATTCATTTCAACCACCAAATTATTCTTTATTCTATTTTAGAAATAAATTCATAAAAAGCAACCGCCTCGGGTAGGATATGAACCCTGACAACAACGGCAGCAAGGTATCGTTTATCGCCACGCATCAACCAACTATGCCACAGCACTTATTGAAATTCATGCATCTTACTGGCTACATGTACTACCGATTTTGCAAGTACGAATATCCAAAATTTTTGAATTTTCGTTGACATATCTACATTTACGTACCAAAGAATATATGTGCGTAAATGCTTTTTCGCTTGTATGCATAAAGAAAAATGCCATCAGATACCTATCAAAAGATATCAAAAATTTTTCCAAAATTAAAAAGAAGTCGATTTTATTAACATTTCTTTATTATATTAATATGTATATGTATTTAACAATAACAACTGAATTTGGCTTAATATTAAATTATATTAAAATATCAAATAAAATTATAAAAGAAATAAATAAATAATAAATGTAAATATATACATACATACAAATGTTTAAATAAATTATAATAAAATAGTTTTTATAAAAAGAAAATCTTATCAACTTAGCTGAAATAGAAAAATTCATACATGTTTGCAAAAATCAATTTGCAACAATCAGCAAATCGATTTCACGCAAATATCATATTTTCGGCAAGCAAGCAAATGTACAAAAGCCCGCTCCTTTCCCCGTTTCTCGCTTCTTACTCTACACTTGTCGTTCTGACTTCCATTTTTATTTTAGAGTTTGTTTTGATCCGACACAAGCACGCGCCTGCCTCCGCAAGCATCCCCTCTGCCTAGTGCTTATTATATTTCTGTTCCTCTTTCCTTTTTCGTTCTTATTTTTTCATTTTGCTTTGAACTATGGTAAATTTGCTCAAAGTGTGGTGGCACGGAAAAATTTTTGGTATGGTGGCAGCCGACACTTCTCTGCCGACACCGTCGGTCGAGTGGTGCACTCGTCGACGTGTGGTATATTTGGCCGACTGCACCCCAAAATTTCTGGCAGAAATTAGTTCACACAGAAAATGCGCCTTCTCAGTTATAAACGTTCTCTGGTGACACGGACTCTTCTACGAGTAAAACTATCAACAAATGTCTCCAACAAAAACGTATACTTAAAAAAATTACATTTTATGGACCAAAAATCACAGCTAAACTATCGCATTGGAATTAAAAACAATTTATTTATAGCATAAAAATTAAATAGTCTCAAATTCACTGATAAAAGCGGCTTATTCTCTTATTCCCAACATAGAGACAAATTCCCCGCAAAAAGGAAAATACTTCTCAAGTTGGCACCGCTTGTGGGTACCAGCGATACCAACTTGCGGGGCATTGCCCGATTTGCGGCGAATTTGACTCGTTGCGGGGAATCGGAGAATTATCTGCTTTTGCGGAGAATTTCGACTACTTAATTTTAAATCATTAAAGATCTTAACTAGAGTGCAGAATACCTTGTATAAAATTTTATTTTTTAGTCACAATTGCAACTCTCCAATTTCGCTTTAGCAACACTCAGTGTTGCCAACTTTTCAGTTTCAAAAAGCACCAAAACCTGGTAAAAACGCGTTTTTCCACAGTAAAAGCACTAAACTTTTTTGAATCAAAGGATACTTTTCATAACAGTTTGTATTTAACAAAAGTAAAAAAATAAACCATATTTACAAGTATAAATCAATACACAAAACTTTTTCGATTTCATAACGATTGAACACACATGCCATGATGACTCATGCTTACGAAGTAAATAATACCGAAGTAAGTACTGCACATTAAAACTGGTATGCATATCTCAAGAAAGAACAATCGAATCGCAAAAACTGAAAAGAATTTTAAAGGGGAATATCAATACTAAATGATGCCCTAACTAGTTAGAAAAAAAATTGTTGTTTTCATAATATAACCTCAATGTGCCAAAAAACCGTGTTAGGTTAGTTTATCTCACGTGCTAGAGCAATTCTGCGGCCATATTTGGATTCAGCACCAAAAAATCTACAAGATACGATGTGAATTACTCAGGTGGTAAAAAAAAGTCAAAATTTGTCGAACTGTGTTAGCAATCAAAATATGTACAAATAATTAGAAAAGAAATACTTAACTTACCTGAGTACTAGCATTTTCAACGTGATTAAAATTTAACAAAAACGTGGGTTTGCAACTTCAGCTTTTTATCGATCATGGTTGCATTTTAGTACATTTAAATTTGTAGATTTTTGTAAATTCAGTGCCGCCACAGCTTTAAATATTTCAAATAATTTTATGTTTTAACTATCTATGAGAAATTTGAGTTCAGAAAAAGGCACTAAAGAAGGCACTAGGCACTAAAGCAATTTTTTTGGCGTTTTAGTTTTCAAAAAACACTAAAACTAGTGCTTAAAGCACCAAGGTGGCAACTATGCTGTTGTCACTCATTACCAAAAGATTACTTTCAGTGAAAATGGCGAAGATCGAGTCGCTATAACCTATAGCCTCCATACAACTGATTGTTCAGATATGAGATTTTTTGCCATAACTTCTCCATTTATGCAGCTAGAAACATGAAAATTCGCATCCGTTTTCACTCATTAGTAACAGAATACTTACAGTGAAAATTACAAAGATCGGCTCACTTTTATATATATCTCCCATACAACTGATTGTTCAGATATGGGGTTTTACTGTTAAACTCCTTTATTTGGACAGCTAAAACCGACAAATTTCGTAAGCTATTTTATAAATAATAACACAAAGTCTACTGAGAAAATCATTAAAATCTATGCTGTATAAGCTTTATCTCTTATACCACTGATTGTTCAGATACCAGTTTTTGCGATATATGTATCTCCTTATGTAGGAAGCTAAACCCATTAAATTGTATTCCCGGTTTACATACAGATCACACAGCAGTGAAATGCACTTAGATTGGTGCTATATAAGTTATAGCTTCTATACCTCTGATTGTTTAGATATGATTTTTAATATATCTATCTCCTATATCTATGTATGCTGTGAATATATAAATTATTTCAAATTTTCAGATGTTCATGAAAGGTATGAAGCCTTCGGCATAGCCGAAGACAGCGCTGCTCTTACTTGTTTTAAATTAAAGTTTAATCCTTTGACTACACATGTATGTATGTTAAATTTATATCCGGGTGATGCGTTTGGTTACAACAACCCAAAATCATTGTACAAATAACTGAACCGTACCCAAGTTTCTCGATAAGGGGCAACAAACATTTTTTTGCTCGTTCGTATAAAGCAGTGGATAAAAATATACGTATATGCGAAAAGCAAATTTATCTGTTTAAAAGAACACCGCTAATATTTCTTGCAAACACACATCGCTTTATATCAGAAATATACATCTGCTGCGTATGCCAGAGACGATTGCACGCAAACTCCACCTCGGTCAGGTGCAACACTTGCGACAGGTGGAGTCATCTACGCCAATACGGGGCGATATGTTGGCATTTCCATATGTACAAAGTGGCATGTACACATGCAAAAAAATATCGTGTAAGAACACTTTTAGCGTTCATCACGGAAAACACCGTGAAGTATCGTTTTATCGAAGCAGACATCGACCGCAGGGATACCATCCTAGGATATCAGGGTATATATATCCGGTCAGGCGATGTATATGTACCCCCTGTCACCATCTGCCCGGCAGGATATCACCCTGAAATAGGTACGCTCCTCAGAGATGAAACCCGTATCGTAGTTGGTGACTTTAACGCTCACCACGATCTTGGGCATTCAAGCCTGTCAAACAGTCGTAGGGGAACACACTTGGCTGAGCAGATAGACGATTCGACATTCTGCACAATGAACGACGACGGTCGGCTGATATAACAATTGTATGAGCTGGTCTGATAAACAGCATAACGTGGCGACCTATGCTGACCTTGGCATCGGACCATCTGAATATAATCATCTCGATTGATAAACCTGCAGACTTTGTTTCCACGGAACACCGTAGTACGGTGACCGTACCTACGTCAACTTTTCTAAAGCTGATTGGAGAGGCTTCGCGGAATTTACTGAAAGCACCTTCACTGCCCTACCCACACCATCCGACGTTCACGTAGGTGGGCGTAAGTTCCGCAGGGTTGTCACTGCTGCTGCAGCTCGCTTGGTCCCACTAGAAAGCCGATCCCGGAAATTATCTTATCAGAGATCTCAACACGGAGATTCGGGAGCTTGTGAACGTACATAAGCGGATGAAGTGGGAAGAGCATCTGAAGACCTGTAACTTCTCCTATGGTGTGGGCTAGCTTTGCTCAACGACGACAGAGTCTAAATCTCTCTTGGCGACCGCGCCACGTCGGATCCGGAGCGACGCGCTATCTATTTTAGCCGGCAGTTTACACTGCATCCTCTGGCGGACAAAACCAAACGTCGGGTGACCAGAAGGCTGCACAAGCTGCCAACGCCTGGAACGCCTCTTGTAAGACATTGAGGCTGCCTCTCTCCCACAGGGACTTAGACGGTGGTCGGCGAATTATCTGAGTAGTCGACATTCGTCAGTAATCTTTAGAGACAAAACTAGCAAACCATCTGCTTTGTACAGAAACAAATCTAATTTTCCTTTACACGATATATTGGCATTTCCATATGTACAAAGTGGCATGTACACTAGGGTCGTCCAAAAATGCACGTAAAAAAGTAAAGTCAGAATTTTTATGCTCTCACCCCCTAGGATTGTTTTATATCGAAAAAAGTATACCCCTATTTTTTTTATTTTGAAATCAAAAAATATTTAGAGGTCGCTCAAAGCGCTCAAAGTTTTCCATGTATTTTGTATGGGAAAAAAGAACTTTTCGTGGAAATGGTATGGAATTCTTGAAGACTGTTTCTCTTCAATAGATTCTCAATAATAAAACCCAATTATTTTTTTAACAATTTTTTCTTAGTAACTATATTTTACAAGACCGCCAAAACCCCTAGAAAATGCAATGGGGAGATAAATAAAAAATCTTCATTATTAAAAAATGGTTAAATAAATAATTGGATATTGTTATTGGAAGTCTCCTGAAGATATAGAACAATCCTAGGGGGTGAGAGCATTAAAATTCCGACTTTACTTATTTTGGACCACCCTAATGTACACCTGCATATACATATCGTTTAAGAACACTTTTAGCGTTCATCACGCAAAAACACCGCAAAATCGTCATGCTAGAATGTCCGGGTATAGCTATCCGGTCAGGCCATGTATATATACCCGCTGTCACCATCTGCCCGGCAGGATATCACCGTGAAATAGGTGCACTCCTCAGAGGTAAAACCCGTATTCCCACGCCAGCTGGTTCTATGTAAGAAGCGGAATGACTCGGGATTCACCCGACCAAAGGCTGTTGTTTCGGCAATCTATCCCGTTTAGGTCGACGAAATATCTCAGACGTTGTTCGTCCATAGGGCTGCATCTGCTACGTATTCTTCTGCTCAGGGCTGGCATCGAGTCAAACCCTGTCCCAGAAACTTACAAATGCTGTGTATGCCAGATACGACTACACCACTACTCCACCTCAGTCAAGTGAAATGCTTGCAACAGGTGGAGTCACCTCAGAGTCTGCTCAGGCCTTCAGACACATCGTCAGTGGACCACTTCATTTGTGGCCCCCTGCTGCGCCAACAGAGCTGCCTCCACGGCAAACCCCAGTCCGCCTAAGAAGCTCAACACAAACACCACAGCACAACAACACAACCCAATAGAGAGAACCTCAACAGACACAACCGCACCGTAACTCACACGCCGCCGCCAACAGCAAGTGCAACACCTGCCTTGGATGGTGCCACGGAAGGGGCTCTTCTCCCACAGAGGCTCAAACGGTGGTCGGCGAATTATCTGAGCGGTCAACACTCGTCAGTAATGTTTAGAGACAAATCAAGTAAACCTAGAAAAATATAAGAGGGGGTTCCACAGAGTGGTGTCCTTACCCTATTACTGTTTAACTATTATATTTCCATGCACCCTCAA
The DNA here is from genome assembly GCF_001687245.7 of Rhagoletis zephyria. Taxonomy (NCBI): domain Eukaryota; kingdom Metazoa; phylum Arthropoda; class Insecta; order Diptera; family Tephritidae; genus Rhagoletis; species Rhagoletis zephyria. Next base: position 26,973 of record NW_016161272.1, read on the forward strand.
TCACCAGAGGGAGTCTCGATTGTCTCCTACGCCGACGATTGCTTGATCATGGCGACTAGGAATGGAATTGATGACTTATGTTCGAAAGTAAACGAGTATCTCTCCGAGCTTTCTCGCTTCTTCACTGCAAGGAGCCCAACCCTCTCCCCTACGAAATCCTCTACGACCTTGTTCACCACCTGGACGAAGGAGGTCAGGCTACCGCTGGGAATTCACGTCGATGAAACACCAATTCCAACGGTGAATAATCCTAAAATACACGGAGTAATATTCGACAGTCTGCTCTCCTCCTCTGCGCACACAACCGCAATTATCAACAAAGTACATAGCCGCAACAAGGTCCTCAAGTCGCTAGCCGGCAGTACCTGTGGCAAAGACAAAGAAACGTTGCTGGCAACATACAAGGCAATTGGCCGGCCGGTTCTAAAACACGCAGCACCGGTGTGGTCGCCGGGGACCAGTAGGACGCAGTGGATGAAGCTACAGACAGCACAAAATACCGCACTACGGAAAACGACCGGATGCCTTCTGATGTCGCCAGATTACCACCTGCAGGACGAGGCGAATATGCTCCCTATAAAGAACCACAACACAATGCTCTGCAAGCAATTCCTAGTAGGGAGCCACAGGCGTGGACACCCGAACAGACACGTGCTTGCAGAGGAGCCCTCGCCAAGGCATGTCAGAAGGCATCTTTACGAACTGACGTACGAAGTCCAGAGGTTCACAAAGCAGCCTCTGGATCCGTCAGCTTATCGACAGGCTTTGAGCGGTATTCACAGGGAGTCAGTCTCAAGTTACGTAGACTCCAGACCTGTGAATCCCGTTCTAGGAGCTCAACCACCGGACATAGACGAGACTTAGCTTTATCTGCGTCGGGAGACAAGAACCACAATAGACCAACTTCGGCTACTGCAGCAGGTTAAACTCATACCTGAGCAGACTAAACGCGGATGTGCCGAATGAGTGTCCGGCATGCGGAGAGACACCCCACGACTCGAATCAAATTCGTATGCCCGGAAAACCCAACGAAGCTAACGGCTCTGTCCCGTTAGTTGAGCTTGACGACGAGGGTATCTAGCCGCTTCAACAACAGTAACATATAACAATTGTATGAGCCGGTCTGATAAACAACATAGCGTGGCGACCTATGCTCCCACGACAGCCGGTTCTACGAACCGGAATGACTCGGGTTTTACCCGACCAAGGGCTGTTGTTTCGGCAATATAACCCCGTTTAGGTCGGTGAAATCCATCAAACGTTGCTCGTTACTAGCGCTACATCTGATACGTACCCTTCTGCTCAGGGCTGTTATAGAGTCCAACCCAGGGCCAGGTATTTACACCTGCTGCGTATGCCACAGACGACTCCACCTCGGTCAGGTGCAATGCCTGTGACGGGTGGAGTCATCTCCGTAACTGCTCGGGCCCCATGCTGTGCGAATCGGACCGCCTCCACGGCAAACCACCACCCGCCCGTGCAGCACAGAACCAACACACCCATACCCCAACGCAACACAACAATAGTCACAAAAACAAACACAATAGCACCCACACACCGCCGCCGGCAACTCCTAGTCCCTCCGACAATCTGCTCAGTTTGTCAGTCCAGAATATACCGTAACGTGACATCAGTCAAGTGCAACTCCTGCCTTGGCTGGTGCCACTTTAAGGCATGCTCAGGACTTCGCAACACACGTGATTGGACGAGTGACTATGTGGGCCCCTGCTGTGCTGCCCAGTCACATACCTACCCCGCGACGCCGCCAACCACCACCACAAGGCAGCACCCCCTTTTGCAGCACATACAGCAGGGAGCCGGCAGGCAACAGAATTCCTTAACTCCACACATCACAATTGGTCTCCCAAGGCACACAAAGGTGCTACAATTTAACTGTAACGGACTCCAGAGCCAGATCAAGGAGATAACTGTCTTCATGGAAGCATCGAATATTAATAGCTGCGGTCCAAGAGACGAAGTTGCACAGCAATTCAACCTTGTTGTCTGCTGCTGCGGCTCGCTTCATCCCAGCAGGATGTCTTAAGGATCCGCGTCCGAACTTTCCTGCTGAAGTGGCTGTTCTAGCCGATGAGCGTGACAACCTTCGTCAGGCCGATCCCGGAAATCTCCGTATCAGGGATCTAAATTCGGAGACTCGGCAACTTGTGAGCGTACATAAGCGGAAGAAATGCGAAGAGCATTTGCAGACCTGCAACCTCGCTTCTGGTGTGAGTAAGCTTTGGTCAACCGTGGGGTCATTGTACAACCCGGCGAAGCATGACGACAGAGTTGAAATAGACTTTGGTGACCACGCTTCGTCGAACCCGGACCGATGCGCGAGCTATTTTAGCCGGCAGTTCATTCTGCATCCTCCAGTGGATAAATCCAAACGTCGAATGACCAGAAGGCTGCACAAAATGCCAAAACCCAGTGCGCCTCTTGTTTTTACCAGCAGTGAGGTAAGGGTAGCCATCGGGAAGGCGAAAGCCTCCAAAGCCATTGGAATATGCATGTTGATGCAGAAAATTTTGGGTCCTGCGGGAGTAGCGTACCTAACAGAGGTCCTTAACTTGTCTATGGCCACTATCGTCATTCCAGACATCTGAAAGATGGGGAGAGTGGTCCCACTGCTCAAACCGGGGAAACCAGTCTGATCGCCCGATAACCCTCCTTTCCCCGGTAGCGAAGACACTAGAGGCTTGCTACTCCCGTATTTCACGAACCACCTGACCCCAGCGAAGCATCGGCATGGATTCCGTAAAGTGCATAGCACAACAACAGCACTTAACGCCATAAACACTCAGATAATTCGTGGCCTTAACCGAAACCGCCCCTGTGAGAGAACTATTCTAATAGCGTTGGACCTGTCTAGTCATTCAACGCTGCTAGAAGACATAGAGGCCTCCTCACTCCCACAGGGACTCCAACGGTGGTCGGCGAATTACCCGAGTGGTCGACACTCGTCAGTAATTTTCATAGACAAAACCAGCAAGCCACGTAAAATTAAACAGGGGGTACCACAGGTTGGTGTCCTGTCCCCATAGCTGTTTAATTATTACATCTCAAAGCTTCCTCAACCACCAGAAGGTTTCAATATCGTCTTTTATGCTTTTATGGCGTCTGGGAATGGAATCGATGACTTGTGCTGTGTGATGAAAGTCAACGGTTATCTCGCCGAACTTTCTCGCTTCTACACTGCAAGGAGCCTGGCCCAATCTCCTGACAAATCCTCGGCAACCCTATTCACCACCTGGGCGAAGGAGGTCAGACTNGTCAATATCGTCTTTTATGCTGACGATTGTTCGATCATGGCGTCTGGGAATGGAATTGATGACTTGTGCTGTGTGATGAAAGTCAACGGTTATCTCGCCGAACTTTCTCGCTTCTACACTGCAAGGAGCCTGGCCCAATCTCCGGACAAATCCTCGGCAACCCTATTCACCACCTGGGCGAAGGAGGTCAGACTGCAGCTGGGTATTCACGTTGATGGCGTAACAATACCGACGGTGAATAACCCGAAAATCCTCGGAGTTACCCTCGACAGTCTGCTCTCCTTCTCGGCGCATACAACCGCTATTATCAACAAAGTACAGAGCCGACACAATGTCCTCAAGTTGCTCGCCGGCAGCACTTGGGGCAAAGATAAAGAAACGTTGTTGGCAACATACAAGACAATTGGCCGTCCGGTTCTAAACTATGCAGCTTCCGTGTGGTCACCTGGGACTAGCAGGACGCAGTGGATGAAACTACAGGCCTGCCAGAACACGGCACTACGAACAGCGACCGGATTCCTCCTGATGACGCCCCAACACCACCTACACGACGAGGCCCAGATGCTCTCACTCAAAGAGCACAACGCAATGCTCTGCAAGCAGTTCCTTGTGGGGAGCCACCGACGTGGTCATCCTAGCAAACAGCTGCTTGCAGAAGAGCCCTCGCCAAGTCACGTCAGGAGGCATCTCTACGAACTGACGGACGAAGTCCAGAGGTCCATTAAACAACCTCTGGACGAATCAGGGAATCAGTCTCGAGTTATGTAGACTCCCGCCCTGTGAATGTCGTTCTAGGCATACAACCACCGGACGTGGACGGAACAGAATTTTGTCTGCCTCGCTAGACCCGCACCATAATAGCCTAACTTCGCTCTGGCTATTACAGCAGGCTAAACTCATACCTGAGCAGAATTNGAATCAGGGAATCAGTCTCGAGTTATGTAGACTCCCGCCCTGTGAATGTCGTTCTAGGCATACAACCACCGGACGTGGACGGAACAGAATTTTGTCTGCCTCGCTAGACCCGCACCATAATAGCCTAACTTCGCTCTGGCTATTACAGCAGGCTAAACTCATACCTGAGCAGAATTAATGAGGATGTGCCCAACCAATGCCCGGCATGTGGAGAGTTGCCACATGACTCTCGGCACCTCTGCACATACCCTGAGAACGCCACCCAGCTGACGTCCCTGTCCCTATGGACAGACCCTGTTGAAGTCGCACACTTCCTGGGCCTCCCCTTAGCTGAAACGGACGACAACGTTGACGGAAGAACCGACCCGAGCGGGGCTTGGTAGCCGCTACAACAACAAACCAAACCTGTGCTGACCTTGGACCTTGGCTTCGGACCATCTCAATACAATTATCTCGATTGATAAACCTGCCGACTTTGCTTCCACGGCACATCGTACTAGCGTCCGACCGATAAATCGGCCGATGGCGAGGCTAGTTTGGGCCAAAAGAATCGGCATCGGCCGTTTTTGGCCGATTCTTGGATGAGGTTATGTTATGCAGTTATTTGATTATGTTTTTCTTTTGTTATTATAAAAGTTTATAAAAGCATTTGTTCTTGAAATGAATTTAATTCAGGATTTAATCAGGCGAAGCATCGGCCGATCCTTTGCCGACTAAATCCTGAATATAACTTCATTTCAAGAACAAATGCTTTTATAAACTTTTATAATAACAAAAGAAAAACATAATCAAATAACTAAACCGCAACACCGCATTCAAGAAACGGCCGTTTCCTACTCTTTTGGCCGATACTAGCCTCGGCATCGGCCGATTAATCAGTCGGACTCTACCCCGTACCTACGTCAACTTTTCTAAAGCTGATTGGAAAGGCTTCGCGGAATTTACTAAAAGCACCTTCACTGCCCTACCCACACCATCCGACGTTCACTTAAGTTTGCTATAAAGTTCAATGTGAGCGTGAGCGTGAACGTTCGCAAAGGTAAAGAACTCAATTTGTATTCTTATGGACGCTCACACACATCTGTCAAAACTTGTCGTTCACATGCGAATGCTTTGCGTACGCACACAGTTGAGTGTGAGCTTGAAAAAAAGGCATAGTATGAATTTTAAATTAGTTTTTATTCTATAATTCTGAAAGTTATTTTAATTCTCTATCTTTTGATGTATCAACTATTGCAAAAAGTTAAGTAATAACCAGGGACGGAAAATAATCATTATTTTTTAAATTTTAACCAAAAAAATCAACAAATTGTAATCGTCGTAAAACAATTATATTTATACCCACGTATTTGTTTTCCTACGTCCCACTGTAATTAACAATAATTTTTATTTTTCGAGTTTAACCAATAAAGATTAAAAATAATAATTAATATTTGAGTTTTAATTTTTCGCTCAAAAGTAATTATTATTACTTGATTTTTATTTTTTCGATCAAAAATAATGATTATTTTATGATTTTTATTATTTCGCCCAAAGATAATAATTATTATTGAATTTTATTTTTTTCACTTAAGAATAATCATCATTCAAAAAAATCAAAAGCTATACCAGCGCGATTTTCGTCGTATCCTTTTCAGAGGGAGCGACACTTTAATAAAGGAATAAGCCTCAAAATTTTCAGGTCAAAATTTCAGTAAGTTACGTCTGTATAGCCTTTTCAATTTTATGAATAATCATTATTTTTAAGTGGAAAATAAAACTCAATAATAATTATTATCTCTGAGCGAAAAAATAAAAATCATAAAATAATCATTATTTGTGATCGAAAAAATAAAAATCAAATTATAATTATTTCCGCTAAGCAAAAAAAATAAAAATCAATAATAATTATTATTTTAGAGCGAAAAAAATAAAACT